>NC_062965.1:11846857-12146857 GCF_023119035.1 Salvia hispanica | reverse complement strand
AGCTATTGGATATAGAAATAACTCTAATCGTATAGTTGTAATTAAGTATTACTAATTTTTAGCTTGTAGTGAGGATATAGATGCTATATCCTTATAAATTTTAAATTACAAACCCTATACTTGATTTGTGTGTTTCGCTCGATTAAAATATTTGTACGATTATCATAATTCATAAAGTTAATTAAATTTGTCAACAAAAAGCTTCTTTAAGAGTGACTTAGATGGTACCATAATTTTTTTTATCATTGAAATAACTCCCTCATACCATTGGTTCCAAGAAAGTTATTGTTCTTATTCATAAAACGTTTTTTGTTTAAATTGACTATTGTTTTGAATAAAAATTACTGTCATCTTATATGGAGTATAGAACAACTCATTGTTTGCCGTAGTTGGCTTGGCTACTTCCAATTTTCTTACTCCGTTTAATACCTTATAAATAAAAAACAACTCGCATCATCATTATATTTATCAAAGTTATACATAAACCTACCAATAAAGGCAGAAAGAATAAACTGCTAATTAAACATTGCAAAATGATGGAATGTTCATTACTACTACAATATAACACGTAGCATTTTAGATTAGATTATCATCCCAATTATATCAATTCTCAATGCTAATTTTGTTAATAATTGGCATTGCACTGATTCATAGCAGCTTTAAACTAATAAATCCCAATAGGAAAAACCCCATATATTTATTTTATTTTTTTTGCTAAATAAGGAGGAAGGGAATATTTGAATTAATTAAGAACTAAGGCTGCAACCTACAACAGAATATGATTAGATCAATTAATAATCCCAAAGTGAAATGTAAGTACTATTCGAAGTGAATAAGAAAGCATGAGGCGGGGCCTTCTCGAGAAATAAACCCAACGTGGGCTGATTATGAAATCGAACCCACTTTCATTGCTTATGTATAAACAAAACAAATTAATAAAAAGTAAAACTTAAAAAAAATTGATTATGCTAATAAACAAGAGTATACATATACAATATATTGATTGCCAATTTTGTCTTCAAATAGTTGTTTTGTAACGTAAACCTCCCTTTTGTTTTCCTAACTTACATACTACTATTACATTGTCATGTTGTGTAATTAATAAGAATATAACATCTTGTTATAGTTGCTGCATAACAACAAACCATAAAACCTTGGCTTTTATCTTAACATAAAATTGAACTTTATCATCATATGTAGTTAAAAACCAAGACCTTTTGAAGCTACACTGAAAATTAGGACAATAAAGAAATTGCAATTTAAAAAGTGAAAATGAGCAAAGAGGAGACAAGTAGAGGACCCAATTGAAAAAAAAAGCAAATAATTGAGTGAAGATTTAGGATTTGATAAAAAAAAAGAGAATAATAAAAGGCATGATATTTATATTACTTTTTATAGAAAATAGGTTGTAAAGGGGCCTAATCAGAATGATGTGAAAACGTGCATGTGGCTTGAAACCTAAAAGCAATGAGAAAAACAAAAGTACAACCCCTTAAAGCATGAGAGTTAAAGTTAGGGGCTGCCCATTTATCATTGTTGAATAAAATTGGACCACCATATGATGTGAGGGGCCATAATTGTCTCAATTTACATTTATTAAATTGGTATGATATATGTGATGTAGTATTTCTTTGGACTTTGGGTTCACATCCATTCATTTTTCTAGTACATATCATAAATTGTTCTTAATTGTATGTATCACCTTCTGTGTTATAAAAAAATTGCATAAATCTACACGTATTAACTTTATAATACTAGTGCCCATTACTATGCTACTCATATTACTACCGGCACAAAAGGGTTTCACTAGTTGCTTAAGTGATTTTGATTCAACATTGTCTGTAGCAACATGTCGACACAATTGGCTTTGTTACCAAATTACCCGACCGGCACAATGGGCTTCACTAGTTGCTTAAACGATTTCGTTTCAGAATTGCTCGTAGCCCCATTTTGACATAATTGGCTTTGTTACTACTAACATCTGACATATATATTTTTCAAAGTCAAATAGTTAATCCATTGATTCCATGCATATATTCTATTTCTAGCATAGTGAGAGAATCAAGTTGGAAATTTCCCTAAATATAGCTCAATGGATCTGCATTTGACTATTGGGCTTTAATGAATCAATAAGACTAAGAATGAATATTATTTCTTTGGGCCAACCCCAATTCTTCTGCTCATTTCCAATACTAATAAGCTTTTGAGCTTAGCCTTTGTGATTAATTTTGGTAGCTTGAGGCCTTGAGCAATGTAAATATTTTACTCTCTCCGTTTCATAGTAATGGAGGCGTTTCTCTTCGACACGGAGATTAAGAAAATTGTGTTAGGTAAATTAAGTAAATGGAAAATAAAATGGAAAATGAAAAGGTAGAGAGATGACGAGAATAAAATAAGAGAGAGTAAAGTAGGTGTGGAGAAATGTGTTGACTTGTACTAAAAAAGGAAATGACTTTGTTACTATGGAACGTACCAAAATGATAAAATGACTCTATTACTGTGGAACGGAGGGAGTATGTGTTTACCCAATCATATAAGTTTGATTTTTATTTTCGATCTTGACAAACAGTTATGCAGCTCGTAACATCAGCTAATTTGTCAATTCATATTCATAGTCAAAAACTTAAGTAACAAGTTTATGGGAATAAAATAGTGTCTCTAAAGCATTTTAAGAACTTTTTGACTGATATTATCATCTTTAATACGTATGCACTTAATAACTTTGCATTTTGTCTTTAATGACTATTCTTGATTATGATTTACATTTATGTAAAACCAATTTATCAATATTTCGGATAGTTATGTGTCCACATATAATATATAAGTAGAGTAATAGATTCCAATCATAAAGTATTTATTCGAATATGATGAATTTAAAGATACTAATTTGACAAATGAATATCAAATTAATGAGAAAATTGCCCAAACTAAATATAGACATTGTTAAAGTCTTGAAATATGTCTTTGACTCGATTTCTATCTCTCTAATACTTTCAAAATTTTGTAACATTAATGTTTAAAGTATATGTCTTTGACTGTGCTCCATACTGATTGGTTTGAATTGAATGCCTCAATATTTAAAAACCGGAATAAATAATAATTGTACATCATTCCGTTTGATTGGCTAATTATTTTTGTGAATAAGGTTTAAGATAATTGTCCTGACATATAGAAACGGTACAATTACTAGCCAGCAAATAGCAACCCCTATAAACTCGATCTGCCATGAAATAGAATAGGTAAGCCGTAACTTATTTATATTTTTATAAATTATAAATGAGTTGTTCGTAGCAATTGAAACTCACCAATACATCTCAAGTTTGGCCAACAACTATATTAACCAATAGTGTATATATGTCTGTAAAATTAATTAAATATAACTGATGTATCATTTTTATTTAATATATTGACTTAATAGGTAAACTTCTATACACCATTAGGACCTGTTATAAGAAAGTTGTGATATAAGAAGATATGTGAAACAAGATAAGAAATACGGGCTTTTTATCAAGATATGTAGAAATAAGATTTTTTTCGTAATTATTTAATAAAAAAAGATTATCTACATTTGTATAGCATTAAATAATGGTGGCTTAACTTGACAAATTGGTGGATTACATAAATGATGTTAAAGTTTTAATTATAGCAAGATTAGGTATGGCCGTTGTCTTATAGTATTGGATTTTGAGTTAAGCTTAAATATAATATCAAATAATTAAAAATATCTACGTATAATTCTTTATAGTGGTATTACCATCTTATAAACATGCCCTGAATATCTATTGAAATTGAAAGGAATTTATTATCCAATACAAAGTTGACGTGTCACTTTTTTTTGTTTTTAAAAAAGAAAGTTTCCCATCATTTCTTCTTCTATCCACCCTTTGAATTAGAGCAAAACTCAAACACTCACTTTCACAACCGCAATACGTGTAAGTGTCGTCTTGCAGTGTAATTACAATATTGCCCCAGCAATCACGCATAATTCCATGCCGTAATGTGGCGTTTTGTGTAAGTTGTCGTGTAGGTAGGGACAATTTAAGGAAATCATAGACCTCACCGTCGTTTTATCGCAATCTTCGGATCACACGTTGTCTGCTTCCACGTGTCCTCTTCGTTCAAAATCAGACCACCGGCCCATCATTTAGTTTTCTGTTTTTAACTATAAAAATTGTCAGTTTTTTTTTCTTTTTAAAGTAACCGTCTCTTTCGAATTTGCTATGTGCATTTATTATTTTAATCTAAAAACAGAGATAAAACTGTCTGTAATCGATAATGAAATAAACCGTTGCTGCCTCATTATATAATTCTACAAAACAAGACTCCTCCTCACTCTTGTTTCTCTCTCTACTCCTTCACTCCACTTTAATTCCGTTGCTCATTTCCCTTGCCTACACGCACATAGAGTGTTTCGAAATTCAAATTAATTGGGATTCAATTTCTGCGGATATGTCTGTTTTCGTGAAGAAACTCGTTGAAAAAGCTTATATGAAGAAGGTTAGATTTTCGGAACATTTTAATTTCAGTTTCAGTAGTGTTTGTATCATCTTCTTCTGTTAGCTTTTTAATTGTTTTGAAATTCAAACCTTTTCTTTGATCGTTTGAGAGTTGTGATCGATCAAGTGAGAAAAACAAAATGGAGTTCTGATTTTCTTACTAGTCAGTTACAACTTGTTTATTTGTGAGGGTCTGATAGATTGTGGTAATTTAGTTATGAAATTGGTATGCAAATCGAAGTTGATTTTTTGCATTCAAGTTTGTTAACAACAATATTTGCCTTTTGGAAGTTGTGGTAACTTGTTTTTTATGCTGGGAAAGAATTCCCATTTTAAGGCAAATGTATTTCTTAAAATGGCATATCTGTATAGTATTAGTGCAGTAAAAGTTTTCACAACATATCTGGATTTTTGGGAGATAAATATCTACTTGTGACAAATGGAGCAGTGGATTTTGGTAATTCAGTTACTAAATTGATATGCAAATCGAAGTTGATTTTCTGCATTCAAGTTTGCAATCAATAGTATTTGCCTTTTGGAAGTGGTAACTTATTTTTGTCATGCTAGGAGGGATTTTCCATTTTTAAGTCAAATGTAGGAGTATTTCTTAAAATGGCATATTGTAAATGCTCGCATCAAAATGTTACTACTATTATTAGTAATATCGGTTGAATTTGAAGGTTAAATGTATTTTTAAGAGGTTGGAGATTTCTCTGTGCCCTGTGTGGGATATAGCCTCTGTTAGCATGAGGTTAACTAATAGCCCTTTTGCAGCATTCGGGGTTTTCAGACAGTTTGAAACCCGACGATGTGGATCCTCGTTTGGTTTTTCACTACGGGATTCCATCAGGTGCTGTGCTCGTGGCTCATGACTCTATTCAACAAATTCTTGCTATTTCAACTAAGTAAGCCTGTTCCCCATCATTTTCGTTAAAGAATCATTGAAGCTCCTGTTGCAAATTTATATTGATATTTGAACGTTTTATGGTACGGGTAGTCATTTTATGTGACTAAAGGGGTCACAAATTTTGTTCCCTGATATGTGTTTTGACTAGATGAAACTCTTTTGCGCCCCCTCAGAGATGGACAAATAAAATTGTTCGGTAAAGATGGCGCACAAGCTCTACTTGAATCTTCAGAAACGATACCAAGTAAATTTTTGCTGGTACGCGTCGCTGCCATCATATTGTTTTCATTTTGCGCATGTACAGAGGCATCCTATTAGTACATTTTATCCGTTCACAACCTTGAATCCTTGATAACTTACATAGAGTAATAGTTTTTGTTGACAGTTTATCGAGAACCAGGGTATTCTTTTAAACGTAAATGTCAACAACCAAATTGAGGTAGTGAAAGTTTCCGGATTTCTACTTGTTTATTGAACGAAAACATTTCTCTCAATTTATACAATAATATTGTGTGTCATTCATTCGTAGGTGTGGGATCTCGACAACAAGTGTTTGTCGTCTGTCCATCACTTTGGGAAGGATATCACCTCATTCACGGCCATGCGCAATGGGGCTTACATGTACTCGACTTAAATTATTCAAGGAACTAATTGAAATGCATACACTCCATAGTGTTTTATTGCTATGTTGATCTTGGCAGGTATATAGGAGATTCATCGGGCAATGTGTCCATCTTAAGGTTACACAAGGAGACATTCAGTATTGAACCTATGAAATACCACATACCTTTTTCGGTATCTTATGGCAAGACAAACGAGGTTGGAAGTGATATCGCAGCAAAGCACGTTCTTCCTCAACCGACAGCTGAAAGTAAAAGGTAGTACTTGTTGAGGTTGTAATGATCTATTGGATTGTTAGTTGTTACTATGGATACAGACTAAGATGTTTCAAGTTCTCTCAGGGTGCTTATTATCTATTTTGATGGTGTTATTACGTTGTGGGGAATACGAGAAAGCAAAGCCGTATCCACAAATTCTGGTGTTTCCACTATGCTTCAAGAAGCGAAGAAAGTAACAGCAGCATGTTGGGCTTGCTCTGGTGGAACTAAAGTTGTCGTTGGGTACAGCAACGGCGATATAATCCTCTGGAGTGTTCCATGCCCCACGGATTCAGATGCCGAGCAAGCTGCAAGTCAGATTACTCCACTCTACAAGCTAAATATTGGATATAAAGCAGAGAAAATTCCAATAGTCAAGTTGAAATGGGCTGACGCGGATGGAAAATCAAGCCGGCTTTATGTTCTTGGCAGCAGCTCCGATAGTAGCTCCACGAGTTTGTTACAGGTACCAAACTGTTGGCCAGTCGCGTTAATTTCAATAGTTGCTTTACAGATTTGCTCGATGGAATGTGGCAGGTTGTTTTATTGAACGAACAGACTGAAACGCGCACTGTCAAATTGGGACTCCATCCTCGTGAGCCGGTGGTGGACTTTGAAATCACCACGAGCTCAGATCAAAACAAGCATAGGCGCGATTCTCTTCTCTTGCTTGGGAGGTCGAGTCACGTCCACACCTACGATGACTCTTTAATCGAAAGGTACCTTGCGCAGAGCCAAAGTAAATCATCTCCTTCGCTTCCGAAGGAGGTGATGGTCAAGCTTCCTTATGGTGATTCAAGCATCACGGTAGCTCAATTCGTGACGAGCATCCCCTGCATGCCTTCTTCTGTGGACGAGGTAAGCACGAGAGTTCACAGAAAAAGTAGTTGGCTGGCGAACGAGGACCCGGGCGTTGAGTTTCTTTCCTTATTGTTATGTAGGACTTTAGCATGCTGGCAAAAGACAGCTTGCCACTTTTTCCTTTTGAAAGAAGCATAAAGGATGGAAGCAACTCGACTTTTACTCCATTTTCGAAGGCAAAGAACCTGCTTATTACAGGACATAGCTCTGGCGCAATCAACTTCTGGGATGCTTCTTGTCCACTTCTGCTCCCGGTAGCTTCTATCACCCAACAGGTAATTGCGCGGCTTTACTGTAACGGGCTTCAGTGAACTAGCATCGTTTCTTGGTAGTTTATAAGATTATTATTTTATCTATTCATATCCCTTTTAAATTCATCTAATCATCTTGCTTCTGCAGAGTGATAATGACTTGTCTTTAAGTGGCATTGCACTGACAGCGTTGCATTTCAACTATGAATCGCACATTCTCGTGTCAGGAGATCAAAGTGGAACTGTAAGCAAGTTCTCTTGTTACATGTTTTGTGGGGCTTCCTTGGTGCACATATTTCTCACTTGTAGTTCTTTGTGCAGGTCCGGATTTTCACGTTTAAATCAGAGACGTTCGCCCCTCCAAGCACGTTTCTGTCCTTAGGTACTTGTTCTTTAAAGTCCCTGATTTTAATGACATCAAGAATTTAATTGTTTCCCTACTTACACATAGGTAATTCGAGGAAAGGAAGCAGTAATATCATTCGTCGTGTCAAAGTTGTGAAGGTCAACGGTGCAATTCTGTCTATCACGACAACCGGGAATTTAAAACAGCTTGCTGTTGGATCTGATCAAGGATATGTAAGTTTATCTCTAGCATGTTTTTCAAATATCCTTCTCCTCCTAAAACAAAATGCAGAACAATCTATCTTAAAGTCTGAAGTTTACGTATTGTATCTCGTGCACACAGGTGTATTTGATCGATCCAGAGGGTCCCGTTGTGTTGTATGAGAAACACATTGCAAGTGAATTCTGCACCGGGAATATCTCGATGCATTTTGAAACTTGCATCTTCCACGGCTTTGAGAAAGATGTTATAATCGTGGCAACGAAAGATTCGTCTATTTTTACACTTGAGAAGGATACAGGAAATACACTAAGCTCCGATGTGGTCCGGCCTAATACACCGTCTAAAGCTCTGTTTACACGGGTTCTAGGTGAGTGTCGTCTCTGAATTCTGTCTTCGTCTTCTTAGATTTTTAAGGATTGAAAATAAAGAACTCCGATTTTCCAGATTGCTCTTACAGAGGATCTAGCGTGCCTGATGCTATAGACGTCAACAGCATTCATTCTGACAACTCAACTCCAAAGCAATCGTTTATGTTGCTATGCACTGAGAAATCAGCGTATGTGTTTTCCTTATCGCATTTGGTCCAGGTATGTGCGCATCCGGCTGTCGTGTAATCAGCATGACCATTCAGAACGGTCGATTAACAATGTTCGTATTCGCAGGGTGTCAAGAAAGTGATGTACAAAAAGAAATTCAGTTCCCCTTGTTACTCAGCATCAACTTTTGGCTCTCCGGATGTCGGGCTTATACTCCTTTTCACTAGTGGAAAGATCGAGATTAGGTAACGTTTCCGTGCTTGGTTTACCAAAAGTCATACGGAACGTTTTCAATCTGTTGAATGATTGAATTTGTTGATATGAAACATCAGATCCCTGCCAGAATTGTCTCTTGTGAAACAAAGTTCAGTAAGAGCACTCACATTTTCGACGTTTAGACCTCTCTCGGTTTCTGACATTGTAGTGTCGTCGTCCCTTGATGGCGAACTCATCATTGTAAGTCTTCAGCATCACTTTTTTATTGCTTTACAGTTGCCTTAGTAAGACTGCTAACTATACTTGCTCTGAATCAGATCAACGGTGATCAGGAGTTACTTTTCGTCTCAACATTGCTCCACGAGGCTTACAGATTTGTGGACTCGGCTTCCACGGTTCTAAAGAAAGACCTTGTGAATGCTCAGGGGCTCATCTCTTCACCGCCCGTGAAAGAAAAGAAAAAGGGAATATTTTCCTCTGTGATGAAAGACAGTAAGAGTGCAAAAGCGAGGAACGGTCATGAGGTGGAAACCGAAGATTGCAGACAAAGTATCGAAGAACTATCGACCATATTTTCGACATCCAACTTCTCAATGGATGTTGAAAGTGAGGAGAAGAAAGCTATGAATGATGAAGATGAGGACTTGGATATAGGTAATTTCTTTCTTCCTTTTTTTCTTCTGTTGTTTTGAATAGTCGAAGCCTTCACATTTCGTCGTTGCTTATGGTTTGACAGATGACATTGAGATCGACGACGCGAAAGAGAAGCCAAGGGGCTATCCGGTGATAGCAGGGTTGAATAGACAAAAAATTACAAATAGCTTTCAAGCAATTAAAGGTATCCAAGTCATATCCTCCCATGCCACTTTACGTCGAAAATCATTGACATTTTCGACCTTCTTTTTTCGTTCGTCTCACAGGCAAGTTGAAAAATACGAAGGTGAAGACCGAAAAAGTGGCTGTAAATGAAGTGGAGGAGGAGAAAACTGGCGCTGCTATTGATCAGATCAAGAAGAAATATGGCTATGCTTCATCTGTAAGTAATTAAAGATTATTTACAGAAAATGGAAATAAAAAACATCCGAGTGCAATGCAAGGAGAAGAAGGCTCTTTGTGATGGGATTTTGTAACGTAAATGCAGGAACCGGGGGCTGCAAACGCAGCGAAGACGAAGCTGAGTGAGAACTTGAAGAAGTTGCAGGGAATAAGCTTGAAAACAACAGAGATGCAGGATACAGCACGCTCCTTTTCTTCTATGGCCAAAGAGGTGTTGCGGTTTGCTGAAAATGATAAGAAGTGACCATCTCTCAAATCCTTTGCATTTATTTTTTTATTTTTGAGTGCACAAAATGAAAAAAGTATTTTATTGTTTATACTACAACAGAGTGTGTATATTCTAGTTCAACGTTGTTATTGCTACACTGTTTGCACGCTGTCATTTTTTTTTATAAAATAACTTGTCACTTATTAGCTACTAGTAGTGCAAAACAATGTTGTGAGCTCTTTTTGATTGATGAAGTGAGTATATAATTTAGCATTGAAATCGATGTTTTTTCCAAAATTAAATAATTAAAATAAAAACAGTTGTACGCTTCAGCATGTATAGCCATGAACCTGGTAAGATGAACGTGACTACTACTTTATAAAAAAAAAAGTATACTCCACTTCCTTCATTGGCTAATCGTTATAATAATAGATGACAAAAAGATATAAAGTTTATAAAGTAGAGAAAGAATGACAGATGATGTTATTAAAGTAAAAATGGAATAAATTTCTATAGATGTATAAAAATGAAAAAAATTAATTATTGTTAATATTTTAATTTTTACACATTATGTTATTTTTTGCTTGAAATTATATTGTTAATTGCATAACCAATAGTACAATTATCGTCCACCTGCTCCTTGACCAAAACAAAAAATTGAAAAAGTAACGGCTAAATTAATCATTGTTATTACTTGCATCCTGCTTAGAACCGTCATAGAAGTCGTTGAAGTTCAAATTAGCCATTTTATAAAGATGAAATATTGACTTTTATTTTATACTGTGTTCTACAAAGGATATAATAAAAATAAAGTGTACTGAGAGATAAATTTTTTTTAAACCACGGTTAGTTGCTAGAAGAATATTAATTGTATTAAATCTCTAATTATTTTTTTTATTATGATTATAAGTTGGACAAATTTTAAACTAACTAGTAACCGATGGTGTTTAAAAAATTTAATAGAATGTTTAAATTTAAAATACTAATATAATTTTTTTGTGTGAAATACATAAATTTAATACTTTTTATATTAAATTGAAACAAAAGTAAAACATTTTTGTAAGGAATAGATAAAATATCAATTCATTCTTTGAAACAAAGGAGTAATATTTTAGTAGTATTAGCGTAATCTTGGCAGAACCAAATGTCTATTTCCGGCTAGGGTTTCTAATTTCCCCTGTGTCTGCGTGGGTAAAAGGCTCTCACTTTGATCTGATTTTCTACTCTATCACGACGCCGTATTGGATTCTGTCTTCGTCGCTGCCATGTACGGCCACAGGGGGTAAGTAACCTTATCAATTTTAAAATATTATGTACTGATTTACGATTTTACATTCTGTGGGTGGGTATGGGAATTTCTTTTCAGAGGTTCATTTTTCTAGGGTTTTCTTTAATTGTGCAAATTTATGATTGTATGGTTACTTCTACGAAATAAGCGAGTGATTTTAACGGGTGAATTTGGGTGTTTGTTTGCACATTGAGAATTATGAGATTGGGATTTAGGTTTGATTTCAATTACTTGTTTAGGCTAAGACTATTGTTTTTATATAATACACTTTCTTATAACTTGTAGTAGAAATCGTAATGAAACATCACATTTTGAATTGATAATTTTTTTTGTTCTGATTAAAATTTTAGACTGATTATATAAGATGAAAGTTCCATTTGTATGAACTGATGGTTTGCTTGGGGAATCATTGTTATCACTAATACTCCCTATTTCTGCAATTGGGTTCATGAGTTATCATTATTGATTAAGAGCTTGAGATGCAATAGAAAATCTAGATGGGTTGGGATTGGCTTATATTAACAAGGTTGAGTGGGGGTTTTTTCCTTCCTTGGGTATGGATAATTGAAGGGCAATGTTTGGGAGCGGGGGGGTGTCGGACGGGTACGAGATCGGCTCAAAGCGACCAAGAATGATGGAATCGAGTCCCTACTTCGCAGTGAGGAGCAGCACCAGTTCAGGCGCTTACCCGTCACAAGCCTACGACAGCAGATACTCCTTTCCCGTGGTTCGTCTGAGGGGCCTCCCATTCAACTGCACCGATGTCGACATCTTCAAGTTCTTTGCCGGGCTCGACATCGTGGACGTCTTCTTGGTGAACAAGGACGGGAGATTCTCCGGAGAGGCGTTTGTTCTCTTTGCAGGACCTATGCAGGCTGATCTCGCTCTCCGGAGGGACCGGCAGAACATGGGGAGACGATACGTGGAGGTGTTCAGGTGCAAGAAGCAGGACTATTACCACGCGATAGCATCTGAGGTGAAAGAAGGATCTCGTGGTAGTGTCGGGCGCCATGGCTCCCCACCGCCTGCGCGGCGCAAGAGGTCTCCGGAAAAGGAGAGGATGGAGCATACGGAGGTCTTGAAGATGCGCGGGCTGCCTTACTCGGTGAGGAAGTCGGAGATCTCGAAATTCTTCGAAGACACCGTGAGTGTGGAGGAGGAGAAGATTCACATCCCGTGCCGGTCCGATGGGAAAGCGACCGGGGAGGCGTACGTGGAGCTTGGTTCGGTGGAGGAGGCGAGGAAAGCCATGTGTAAGGACAAGATGATGATTGGATCAAGATATGTGGAGCTGTTTCCTTCAACACCTGAAGAATTGAGGCGAGCTGTATCAAGATCACGTTAGTGAATTTTAATACAGAGTTCAAGATCAAGTTCATCTGCTTTACCTCTGTTGTTAACTTAGATCCACACATTTTAGTTGTTTTACTACATTTACATTGAACTTGAGTTTTGAGTAAATTGTGTTTTTCCTAAATCCCTTGGTGAAGATGAAAGATGCTTATAGTTAGTTATCAACACTACCATTTTACAAAAAATTATCAAGAATTTGAGTTTGAATACAAATCTTGGTATACCTGTGGTGATCACTCATGGTTTATTATGTATGTATGTTGTTAATGGTAAAATAATTAAATAAATACTATTGCTAAATGACTACAGACTACTTATATATAGACTTTAAATAATATTATGACATTCATGTAATAATACAATCTCCAAATACACACGGCACACCAAATAAAGATTTTGCCGATGTAGTTGATTGTATTAATAATAATCATTTTTCTGAAAAATATCGACGGCCTTATAACACAATTACGGAAAGAAGAATGGAAATTACAATTCGTAGATATGGAAAAAGTTGAGTAGAAATTTACAATTTTACTTTAGTTCTCCGTTTAAACCTTAATGTGAGGAATGAAATATTTATTCACACTTTCACAGTACAGTACTCTAAACTGTGGAGCTGTGTAGCTTTTGAAATCACTAATTAATTGAACTTAATTGGTAATAAATAAACACTCTCTTAAAAGCTTACTATTTTCAACTTTAACCGGAATTAACTGTAGTCTCTACTTCTTCTAAATTGAAAAAGTTGCAATACAGTTTAAAATTATCTTGTACTATGAGTCTATGACCCAAACCTCTGACCTAAACCTCTTACCTATTAGGTGAAAGAGAAATATTTTACCAATCAAATCATGTGAGTGACAGTCCTTGTGGAAAAAATTTCAATTTTATTGAAAATGAATTCTAAGTATTTATAGACACTAGTATTGTCACCCGTGCTATGCACGGGCTATATAATATTCACTGATTAAACATTTAATAAAATTAATAAACATAATAAACAATATCATTGCATTAACTTTAAAATTATAAAAAAATTAATGTTGATTAGAACACTTTAAAACACTATTATAGTACTTCTTCCGTCTCATAATAGACGTCACATCTTCCATTTTAGTTTAACCACTAAAAATGTCACATTTCATTTTTTCAAAAAAGTTCTATCGCACATTAATATAAATATACTACTCCATAACACACAAAACAATATCACTTAAAAACCCGTGTCATTTTTCGAATGTACCATTTATTATAGAACGAAGGGATAACTATATAATTACAATTACGTAGAATAATAACATTTCAACTACTAAATAATTCAAAAACAAACCACTATCAATTTGATTGTTATAAAAATGAGCAATAATTTGATTGTTATAAAAATGAGCAATAATTTGATTGTACAAATAAAATAATTGATTAATGTGAAAAAAGTTAAATGTATATAAAAAGAAATTTGAATATAAATACTAACAAAATAAATATAAACTATTTTATGTTAGCTCTTCCCTAAAATTTTGGTATAATTTTTATAATTATTTAATATTATAGATAAAAGATATACTTCATTCGTCTCACCTCAAGTGATTAATTTTTCATTTTGAGTTGTCCCACCACAAGTGATCAATTTCCTTCGTTAGCTAAAAACAAAACTCCAACCTTTTTTTATGTATATTATCCAATATATAATGGTACTTTATTTAATGAGAACCTATCTTGTTATGTATCTGACATTATATTTCTATAATACATACTAAACAATGTATCTTGTTATGTAACTTTAATTTTGCTGAGTAAAATTAAATTTTTTTAAAAAAATATACCAAAAACCTTGCTTGATAGTTGGCATACAATTTTTTACAATATGTTATGCATAATTTTCAATAAAATTTTATGTAAAAGAAATAGTAATACTATCAAAAATGTCAAAAGCTATGAAATGCTGTTAGGGCTTAATTGATATTGATGGGACATGCTTATTGTAAATTTAAACAAATGTAATTAAAAAAAATTAGAGAAATCGCAATTGGCAACAATTCCATCTGTTTTTTCCCCAACATCCTTTCTCTTTTCTAGAAATATTCTTTGAAATTAAAATAAAGCATAATATAAATTTAATTGCGTTGTGTGGCAATATATGTATATGTCGTATTATATGTAGAAAACATAAATTACTATTGCAATAATCTATCTCAACTCTTAATAAAATGTCCACATATAATTAAAATAATGACAAACTACTATTTCATTCGAATTATAATACTATGCTTTTAACAAAACCAAATAAAAGTTATGTAACTTATATATTAATCTTAACCAATCAAATATTCATATACACAGTCACAATCAATTCCAATAGTGTAATTACTTAAATAAATTAATAAAACGAACACACAAACTGAGAGTTGCTCAACCAAATTTATGGGCTCTATTAAAAATGAGAGCGGCTCAACCAACAACTAAATCAAATGGAGTAGTAATTACAAAGCCCAATATTGTTGTCCTATAATATTTTCACCACCTAGGGTTAAAATAGAAATGTCTAAGAATCTACCACCGCCTCTCCCTGCTTTCTCCTCAAATCAACCGCAGCCTCCATCTTCGGCTTGGTTTATGTCCTTATTAACTGATCATGTCCGACCTAAAGAAGGTAAAGAATGAAGACTCCATTAAAAATAGCGAATGAAGAAAAAGAAATTAGGAAAAAAGCAGTCGGAGTGGACTCACCGCCATTTCCGCTGTACATCATCAGGTTAATTTTTCTTCTTCTTCTTCCTCCTCTTCATACTTTGCCTCCTCTTTGTTGGATTTCTTTAGTGAATCTGCAAGTCTGGCCATATTTAATTATATAATTAGAATTAAAAGATTTTTCCAGATATTCAAATTTGATGACAAATCATGCTTCGACTTTGCACAAACTGCCCAATTCACTCCCTCCACCAACATTGAATTTTGGCAAAAATGAGAAATAGGAATATATGTAAAACGTGTTAATATTACCTATTTTCTTCTTCTTTACATTTTTCTTCTAGCTCCCATACATCTCAGCTCTCTCAGTTCATTCTTTGATGTGAGAATGTGTATTTATAGAGGGTTGAAATACGTCTCCGCTCTCTCAGTTTATTCTATTAACCAACATTTTATTTCAATTTCACTTGGATTCATAGGCAGCCCTTTGCAAAGATCTGCATCAAGACTGATTTGAAAACCTTTCACATCGATCAAGATGGAGGTGCACATGGATCAATACGCTTTTCACACCTTCCAAGATTTCAGCAAAAGTATTTAATGGTGTATTTGTGGCTGTTTTGTAACCATCAGTTTACACGTAATGTAAAAAAATATCTATATTTTTCCCGCCAAAGTATGCCACGTGTTGTTCTAAAAAACTGTGGCTTTATATATGTATCGATGCCTAACAAATTAAAGCATTTACCGTCTTAAGACCTATATGTAGCTTGGAATTATGCATGGCTAGGCTAAGGTAGACCTATAGAAGATGAATTATTAATTAGCAGAAAGTGGCATCAAATTCTATCTCTATAAATACTTAATAACATTGCAATTAAACATAACTCAATATTCTGAAAATCATGAAGGTGGGCAGCAAAATCATCCATGTTGTGATTGTTTGTGTGACGATGATGAGCATTGCGACGTGTCATGCTACGAGCCGTCATCTGTCATCAGGGCGGCACCTTCAAGGTATTGATCTCATCGGAATTATTACCGGAATTCTTGGGGGTATCCTGGGAGGAGGAAGAACACCATCCTCATCCTCACCACCTTCTAAATGAATCTATCACAGATTCTTTACTCTCTATGTATATTGTATACATAGAGGGAGGACTTGGATAAAATAAAACTTAATTCTATGAAATAATAATGTTGTGTCGTGTGATAATAATAGTCATCAGTCGGATAAGCAATCTGGTTGGATCAATGTAATTTTCTCTGATTTATAAGTATGCATGTGTGTTTATCATATTAATATAACTGTATTTGTTCTTGGTCGTAATTTATTCGTTTTACTCGTATATTTCTACGTATATTGTATATATATATGTTCGATTGATCTGGTTCGATCTAAAGATCAGACATTCTTACAAAGCTAGAAGGCTTAAAGATGTACTCCGCAAGAGATTCAAAGAATCAATTACAGAAGAAGAGACTTATTTCATGCATGGCAATCTCTATTTACTGAGACTCTCCATTCTGTAATGTGAATACATAACAAATACAATTGACACTTAATTAATGGCCTTTATATTAGATAGTGCATTTTATTACATCAAAATTAAGAGGGAAAATCATAAGTGAGTCAGAGCCTTGGTTGGTTGAGACGAGGACGATTGCAGAAGATGGGAGCGTTGGCCTTAACAAACATGGCCACAAGGTAACTCATGCTTCCCCACATGATGGAAATAAATATGTTCCAAGGATCATGCTCATCTACAACTGCATCAAACAGCTTTATTACAATCACAAAACCAAACAAGTATACTAGTATCATTTTCACATGCTAACCTCGAATAAGTGAAAGCATCGCGTAGAAAATCCCACTGAGTATCGCCGAAAAAGCCAATGGAAATGACTGCACAAAGAAGCTAACACATGAGATGAAAAAGAGTAAAAATGGTTGATTCATGGTGTTAGTAAGAGACTTACAGCAACAGCCTCAACGCTACGATTCCTCAACACCAGCCAACTAAAATGTCCGTGCAACAGATCAATTGCATCCTGCTTAGAACCGTCACAGAAGTTGTTGAGGTAGTAACGAACCAGAGCAGTCCAACCCTCTTTCACAGTACCACAAATCGTTCTCTTGCCAAATCTGATTATATTATTACATGGTTATGTTTCTAACAGTACTAGTTCAAGTACATGCCAAATTATTTCACCTCACAAAATCTCCTTTCAAAGCACGAGTGCCTGCATACTGAATGCTGATGTCGTCGCCGTGGTTAGCCCACACTACACAAATAATCTCAGATATAAGCATCAGAAACAAATATACAGCACACAGATATCATGTTAAACACTCACTATTTTTGAAGCATTCGTCCAACTTTGGATGCATTCTTATAGTTTCATCAATATGAAAAACGCCAACCCTTCGAATTTGGGATTCCAACGTTTTACGACCAATCATGCTCTGCACATACAACAATCGGTTAATGGTTTCACTCAATATTAAAAACATTCTAAATTTGAAGTATATTTTTATCCACCTGGGTGACATTAGTACGGTCCAAACAATCCACGCAATTAGTCCTAACAACTCCAATTTGTTTCTCAACCTTCTCCCTCTTATCATTCAATAAAAAATAGCTGAACAAAATCCAATTCAAGTGATAGACTCATTTATAAAACTTGAAAGCATAATTATATTTATGGAGTATAAGAAATGTTACCTGTTCTTATGGAGAAATATCTCGATTTGATAATATAGAATGGAAAGCCAATCAATGTATAATTCTCCGCAGATTTTATGAAAATCGAAATGCCTGTACCTGTGAAAAGTATTGTAATATTGTACAAGTAAATTAATATTCATCATAGACGCATAGAACTTAATAATTAGGCAAGGATGAGATTTTTAGAACAAATGCATCTTTCACACCTGACATTATCACTAGCAATATGTTGCATTGCGAAACCAAACAGCTCACATAGACGTCCCTCATCTCCATGCTATAAAATAAAATTGCATTGAAATTTTATTTAAATATGTAACTAAAAAACAATTTTTCAAAAGTCATAGAGACTTACCTTGTTGACAAGATTAACAGCTAAAACATTTCCATATTTCTTATTCAGATCATTAAAGTGTTTTTCTACCACATGAGGCTGCAGCAATGTTATGTTTTAATCAGCAGTAGTAAACTATGTGTTGGAATTCAGAATATAAATAAACCTCACTTCGAAATTCCAGATGAAGAACTTAGGTTTATAAGTCAAATCAACAATCTGATCCCAGATCAAAGGAATCGACCCTCGAACCTATAACAAGAACTCAACAAGTTAAGGATTTCTTCATTTCAAATGGATGATTGCATTCTCCAAAGAATTACCTGGATAAACGATGCAATGTTGCCATTCAGTTGCATGATTTGTTCTGTTTCTACGAAGTTCGCAACAAAACCATCAGAATCAGCTCCTCTTGTCCACATCCGAGTGCCTTCAGAAACATCCAAAATGAGAACTCATAGTATAGATCATATATTAGTTCAGTCCATTTTGCGATTCATTCCATATATACCAGTTCGTCTGTTGCATCTACGTCCAATTAACGAGACTTTGAGAATGTTCTCTCCGAGTGCATACTGAAAGCTCTTGAAACCTGATGACTAGTTAAGGCTTGTTGACTTCATATGCTATACACAAGTAGTAAGACACTATCCATCATCAAGATTACCGCGTAAAAAAAAAGGATATTGCCTTGCATAACAGGAAGCAAGTATGGATCAAGCTGCACAACCACCACTACTGATCAGGCACTACACTTTCCCCAATTGTTGTGGAAGGAGTGCTGAAAATATAAACTAACCTTGTTATCTACTAGAAATCCCGAAATGTAGCTATTCCATAGAAATCGAGGATCGGCCTGTGCAACAACCATTAACAGAGTACTACTTTAAAGAGCTAAAATTAAGGAAATTACTTACTTGTCTCCAAAGAGGAAGCAATTTGGATTCCTCACTCAAATCATGCAGTCTTTGAAGGCTGAAAATGAGATTAATGATTATTAACAAAATTTGGCTACATTTGAAGAAATTAACAGGTTTATTTACCTCAATGTTAAATTGACTTCGTAGGAGAAATAAAGACCAGGAGTGTTCTCTGCAATGTGTAGCAACTGCGAGAATTCACTCTCCATCCTTTTCTGCCCAAAATAGGCCAAACTCTGTTTTATTTCAGATTTCAAAAAAAAAAATTATTGAAGAATTATTACTATACGTGTTCTTCTGAGGCATGCTTGAGGGAGATATCGCAAGGGAAAATCTTCATTGACGAGATTCTGAAGATGGGTTTATCTACATAAGTTCCCGCGCTTTCGCGTCCAGTTATCACCAGCAAATAACTGCCTAAACAATTTGGGGGAAGAAATCAACAATTGATTGACCTAATTGAAATTGATCGAGATTAGATGTAGTAAAAATTGGGTTGCCTGCCAAGAGCTTCAGTGTCCCAACCACTCCGTAGATTGTCCAGATATTTGGGGAACTGATAATCTGCGGTAGCTCGTCTGCGCAGAGAGGGAATTAAGAATTCAGGTAATGAGAGGGAGAAAAATGAATTGGGAATTAGGTATACCGGTGAGAGAGAAGGAGGCGTTGTAGCGGCTGACGGCGAGAAATGGGGCGGAGGAGCCATCGGTGGGCTCGACGAGATATTGATCTGGAAATTCCCACAGTCGCATTCTGTTATACACCTTCTGCACCACGGGATCGCCCTTCTCCATCATTTTTGCAATTTTCAGAAACCAATCCAAAAACCGATCGACTTGTTCAGTGCGCTCTCCCAACAGTAATAACAGAAATATGACACAATTTTCGCGCCAAATTTGGTATGTACCGCCACGTCTTCAGATGACGTGGCGATTTTGTATATACATGTAATGAATTAATCTGCAATTTTAGCCTCATTTGAGAATCAACGTGTTTACTCTAATAAAAAAGAGAAGAATCACAAGACTCAATACTCCATTATACTACTACCTTCCTCAAGACATAGTTGGTTTAATGTCTTTATCTAATCATGAAACTCACAATCACAAATGAAAGTTCCCCTAAAGCCATTATCAAAATGTATGTAAAATGTTTTGTAGTTTAGATAAGATATCATTATAGTTTTAAAAGCTATAAGATTCAGTATAAAATCCATAAGTAAAATCTTATACTGTATTTGTCAACTTGCTAATAAACCAAAATTTATGACGGCTTTCCTTTATAAATTCTCAAATTTTATGTTGACTTCCTTAATTATTTGCTGATAATGTAATAAAACACAGAAATTTAATATCCGAGAATTAGATTACTGATTCACATCTCATTATAATACTACTATAACCGAACACAAATAGAGAATTATGGTTTATATTCCGAAACACAATTTCTTAGGTCGACCTTAGAAATTCTAACAAAATTATTTTATTTTTTGCTAAATATAATAACCCAGAGGCTTCATGCAGTAGCAGAAGTGAATAAATTGGACGTAAAAAATGTTGTATATATTGATAATAGAAGTAGTAATCAAGAAAGAAGAAGTGGGAATTGCATTACACTGACAAAATTTTCAATTTAGAAAATAGAAATGAAATTATAAGTAAAATTTGTTTGACATTACAATGTTCAGTTGGAGTCCGGTGGTGGCGGATTGATCAAGTCCGGCACGCGGTAGTTAGCCTCCTCTTCCTCGGCCTCCACGGCTGCTTGTGGTTGTGCATCATCCGTCAGCGAATTCCTCCTCCGCCCTAAACGCCGGGGGAGGATGGGCGCCGGTCCGGATGCTTCCGCATGTGCCCGAATACGGCCCTCGCGGAAGCAAACGCCTTATTACATACGGTGCAGTGGAACATTCTGCCACCCTCTCCGCCGCTGCCCTCTTCCTCCCAAGCGGGTTTCCGCCCACTCTCGCAGCTCCTCCACCTCCGTGGCCTCCGGGGAAGGCGGGCCCCCCGCTTCCACTTGGCGGCCAATGCTGGGGTGGTGGGGCGGGGTTAATAAAGCTAGTTCTGTGGTTGGCCGCCGTGGGGAAGGGATGCGGCCGCCTCGGCCTCGTGGGGGAGAAAGAGGCGTCGTTGTTGACTGATGAGTCTCGTTCTAAGCCTTGGTTGCTGGTCAGTATAACGTGCTTTATTGGATAATATCTGCAAAATAGTTGCTAAAGTGTGCAGGTTGAGGTACTAAATCAGGAGGAAAGGATCAGAAGGAATTGGCGTGAAAAAGCAGTAAAAAAGTGTGCAACTGGCCAGTATGAGCAGAAAAGGCGCAAACTGGCCAGGATGGATGCTACGGAACTGGACACGAGAAGGAAGATCTTGCTTGGAACAATCAACTACTAAAGAGGGGCAAAATTGTCATTTCGCATGAAGAGGCAGCCCTAGAAATTAGGGCAAGCCACCCTATAAATAGGAGTTGAACATAAGGAGGGAAAAAATTTATCATCACTTTTGACTTATCACTTTGAAATCACTTTTGAGAGAATAGCTCCATTAGCTCTAAGTTCCACTCTCTAAATCCAGCAGCCTGCCATGAAGATTCCGGCCACCAGCCGGCGGGGAGTCATCATGCTTGAATCATTCCAGCCGCCGTAGTCCAGTTCCAGTTTCAGAAGAAGCCATCAGCCATTTACATGCTTTCTTTTAATGCTTTCTTAGTTTAAGAACTTGTTTTACTTGCATTTGTCTCGAATTTCAGTAGTTAATATGTTTGAAGCATCTTATGGTTTGAATGTTTGAATGAAGTTAAGTATTTATGGTTTTATTTGAGTTTCAACTTTGTTATTGCTTTAAATCTCTCTAGTTAGCTAGATCTGATAGTTTTATGTTGATTTCTGTTGTTTAAGTGCTTGAATCTGCCTAGCTTTGTTAGATCTAGTTTTTCCTTAATGTTTACAAGTTTTAATATGGTTAAGTTTCTCAAAAATGCATGGAATTCGTTTCTGCTTGTTTCTGTCACCATGTCTTGTTGACCAGTATGCGTAAATCTCAGTTTTTCTTGCATTCGTTCTTGATTTCAAGTTAAATATTGCATTTACGAATTTTTGAGCTTGATCATTCATCAATGGAGTTTGTTAGATCTGGTTAGTTTAGCTTGGTGAAGAAGAAAATGTCACAATCAAAGATACGTTGCTTTAGTTACTTTTTTCTTTTGAACTTGCATTTTTTTCAGCTTTTCTGCAAACCCAGCAGTCAATCTGTCAGCATGTCCTTTGATTCTCTTTACCTTTTGTCTAGCCACTTTTAGTAAGTTTCGTCTAGTAGATTCTCATATGCATAACTAGGTGTCCAACTTTCACATTCACGTACACATCCAATAGCATTAAGCATTTAGTTACCTACTGGTCAGTATAGGTAGAGTCTCATTTTAATTTTACGCCTAGGTAGAACTCAACCCCAACAACGTGGTAGCTAACCAACCCTTCCAAAATGTCTTTGCAATTGCACTTCGCCTACATCCATCTCTGTGGGATCGACCCTTACTCCACTATACTAGCCAGTAGAAGTGGGTTGAGGTATTTTTATTGACAAGAGGTTTTAGGCACAGACCCAACGACACAGCTAGGTTTAGGTACCCTCCTGGCCAGTTGACACGCACACACACAGAGTCGCCGCTTTAAAATAAAACTTCTTCCTCGTCATTGGCCATGATCGGAGATGGGAGAGTGGAATGCGAAAGGTGTCGATGGTGGAGACATGTGAAGAGGTGGTGGAGATTGTGCCAAGGGTGGCGTTGGTTGGGATTAGTTGTTGTGAAGAGGCGCCTAAGATTTTAGTGAGAATCGCAACTTTTTGTGGGAATGGCTCTATTCATGTGAATATGTGGAATTCAAATTTATTATTTTTAATTAATATTGATGTAATTTCTTTGGAGTGTTTGAATGATGGAAAGTTGGAAACCCTATAGCTTTGCCTGACCTAATTTTTATTTATGACGTGATCAGTTCATTTTCTCGGACACTAATACGCAAAAAAATATCATGCCCTAGTATTTGAACATACAACTTAAAAATTTTCACCAATAGTGATACAATTATAAAGTCCTTCTTGGTATGACAGAATGGAACGAGGATGTAATAAATGATAGTGTACCAATTTTTTTTGGAATGACACTGAGTAGGAATCATTATTCAATTTCATTCTTCTGCATTCCATCATTGTTAGTAAGGGCCTAAGAGATTTTGCATTGGAGTTGCTAGGGGCTAAGGTTGAGGGCATTTAAAACTAGTCAAAAATGCGATGATGAAGGGGAATTTTGGATATGAATTTATGGCAACGGTAGGGTTTGACTTGCGTTCAAATCCAGATCATCAACTTTCAAGCCCGGTTTTCTGGTGATGGCAATGGTGAAAGCTTATGGATTTACTCCATGAGAATATGCTTCAATTTGCCTCTGGTGTCGTACCGTTTCATAGAGTTTGTGGTGAATTAAGGTTGTAATTATACGCATATTTGTCCCAAAAAGATCTAAAACCAAGTTTTTAGGCAGATATACTGGATTTAGGTTGCAGAGCAATACTATTACGATTATTTATACGTAAAATGTTTAAGATAAGGAACACAAAATGTTTCTTAGATTGCTTAATATGATGAATCAAACTGACCTTTTTTAATAATTAAATCAATTACATCAATTTTACCATTGATCAGAAGTAAATTATTTTTCAGTACTTTGTAAGGAAACTGAGCAGAATTATTTACATGTCAAAAATTCTAAAATACTGTAATACTATTAATTCATAGATGCAAAATAAAATTAGTGAATGCAGTGGCGAAATTGATCAACATTGGACGTAAAAAAAATGTTGTATTGATAAAACTCGATGTAACACACGCAATACAATCTCAGTAGATAAAATGTTCTTCTTCCAGCAAGACTCAACAACAAGGACCAAGACTATCTGTTTGCAAACCAAACAACATCTCGATCAAACAACAACAACAAACAACAACAAAACACAACAATAATATCAGTACCAATCAAACCACAATTCATCAAACAAACTCAAAAAAAAAAAAAAAAAAAAAAAAAAAAAACATAACAAGGTAGAAGAACTCAAACACCATCTTCAGTTGGAATCCTCCGGCGGCGGCTGGTTCAAGTCCGGAACCCTAAAGTTCCCCTCCTCCTCTCCCGCATCCTCCGCCGCTGCTTCCTCATCGCCGGCCATATGGAGGTCGGCAAACTCTTCTTCCGCCCTAAAAGTCGGAGGCGGGTGAACTCCTTTCCATCCCCGGTCGGGGTGGGACCGCATATGCCCAAACAGGGCTTTCGTAGAGCTAAAGCCCTTGTTACAGACACTACAGTAATGGTATCCGTCACCAGCTCCATCTGGGTTCCTTGCACCACCGCCGGCCCCGCCATCACGGTTCCTCTTCCTGGCCGCCAAGCCACCTCCGATTCGGATGCCCCCGCCTCCACTGCCGCTCCCACCACCGCCGCCGCCTACGGGGATTGCATGAGCGCCGAAGCCTCTACTTCCTCCGAGGCCATGGCTCGAGCCAGGGTACGGCCACTGCTGGGGCGGAGGCGGGGGCGGGGCCCGGTAGGCGCCGAAGGCGGTTCGGCCGGGGGCGCCCATGGTGGGAGGAGTGCGGGGCGGGGTCTGAGTAAAGAGGGGCAGTTCGACGGGATTCTGCGGAGGAGAGCCGCGGCTGCGTGGGTTGGCGGGGCGGGGGCTCCCCTCGACGGGGGGAGGGATGGGGTTGGAGGAAGAACTCTCGCTAGCGGGAGTATCATTGTTGTTGGTCATGATTATTGGTTGATTTAGTGTTTTATAATTGGAATGCGGTGGGAAGGTGTGATCGGAGATAAAGTGAGGGGAGGAAATGGGGGAGGATTTATAGGCAGCGGAGAGGTGGCGTTGCTTCACTTTGAAGAGGCGCGAAAATTGATTTCAGAGCATCGCACCTTTTCGGATCCGTTGCATGGAGGCAGTTATTTTTTTTTTAACTGCTGTAATTTTTTTTGCGAATAAACTGTTTTTGGAAAATTATTTGTATTATTTTGATATGAGAGAGAAAATCCAAATCGTTTAAAAGAGAAATAGGAAATTAAATAATGTGGAAACGATTTTTTTACGTAAAGTTTAGTGGAATAACAAAATAAATAAAATAGTAAAGTCATTCGTGATAATAAGAGAAATAAAATGATATTCGACCTTCAAATAATAATTTTTTTTTATTTTTTTATTAATCCCATAACTTTTAAAACTAGTACTTATACAAACTCATAGTTTAAAAAATAATTGTTATATGATCAAAATTGAAACTAATTTAATCAAAATATGATAATAAAACAATAATTTATATTTTGAGATTTTTTTTATATTTTGACTGTTAACTAAAAATACATATGTATATCCAAAATGGCATGTTTTTTTATCATATAGTAATATTACATCATGTAACAGTTGCGAAAATTTGAAAAATTGCAATGTTATAATCTAGTTGAATAAACATTTCTGATTGAAACTGGCTTTTTTCAAAATTAATCAGCACATTTCTTATTTACAGGTTGGTGCTTTGTTATGTTAGTATATTCTATTTTGGGATTGCATGCATGACTATCGACGACTTCTTCTATTTTGACGTTTAAGTGAGAGGTTTCAATATCCCCTGCAATTCGAGTGAAGACCGAGGGCTAATAGTGAGTTTGTTGTGAAGTTTAGAGAAGAATCGAAAGAAAGTGGCTTCATGAGGGTTGGACTGGTAACCCGTTAAAATTAGGTTATCATTTCTCACTTTTATATGTTGCATTAATGTGTAATCTTGTCGTTAATGTGTTGTTATCGCGATCGTGTCGTGTTATTACGAATCAGATGTATCGCTAACAGTTAATATAGTTTGTGGATCGTGTTCAGTTAATGTAGCAGGTCGGGTTATATTTGAGCTTAAAATTTTCTTAGCAAGTACTCATGTTCAAGTTTGACCTTAATAAATTACTATTCTGGTGGACCTGTTAATAACTCAATCTGCACGATTTGTCAGCCCTAAGCATAAGTATACGATTGGCCAGCTATGCGAGTCTTTGTTAATTTCACGACTGTGATTTAGAAAATTAGATCGATAGACCGTTAGTGTCGCCCACAATCATAAGTCACAACACCAACATATTTGAACCTAATTAGTAATTTGAGAGGCCGATTAATTGCAAGAGAAATATTGCTCCGTATTTCTAGATTGACCACATAATTTCATTACCATACTTGTCCTTATATCAATTTACTTTTAGAATGTTACTCACAAAAGGTATAAAAATAATGTACGTCTTGCTGTTGAACTGTTTAATGGGCCACAGTCAAATTTAATTAAGGATTGTGTATTGTGTATTGTGAATTCTGAGTTAATTTTAATTGTGTTTTTATGAAATTATTATCAATATTAATAGCATAATAAATTAATAATAGTCTAATATTGAGAGTATATTATCAGAGAAGGTACAGTATCTGAAGATTCTTCACATAATTAAATGTACTGCATTAATTCCAACATGTACCCGTTGGTACTTTTTGTATTCGTATATACTTCTAGTATTGATTTTTACTGAACCAAGTGTATTAAATTAAATACTACTACTAGTCTACTACTATTTAATCACTAAATTGTATTCCACATATAAATATAGAGCACTTGATAAAAGAAGGATATTCTTGACTGGTTTATCTTTATATAAAAAGAAATGACACTTTCTTTTATTAATTTTTTTTTTTGTTTAGACTGTAAAAACATTTTTTTTCCATTTTATTTTGATAAAATTTCATGATTGATGTGAAATTCAAATGGTATCCTTTAATTTATATTTTGAATTTGAATTTTATGAACTAGATCTCATGAAAAATCAATATGGGATTCAAATTGTGTTAATTGACTTAACTAGTGGAGAAAGTAAAATAGGAAATAGAATAAAGTAGAGAGGTGAAGAGGAAATAAAGTAAAAGAGATTTATTTATTTTTTTTACTAAAAAGGAAATGATTTAATATAGTGAGAAAACTAAATAGAAATACTATGACTCAACTACAATAATTTAAAGAAATTTATCTATTTTGGATGTTGAATAGAAATATTTTTCCCTATTAGAGATTATCATGAAGGGTTTTAAGAACGTTTATAAAACAGTAAATTTGGGTTGCAAAGTAGTTAGGGGGATCAGACTAGCATAAAAGTCAACAGCTCCTACGGTGGCAATACTGCGTCGTTTTGGGCACTTTGAATTCTTTTCTAAACAGTTTTCTTGATTCAAACAAATAAAACAATTTTATATACGTTTAAAACAACTATCCTATAATAAATTGCAACAATTGATTAGCTGCCAAAGTGAAATTTTGAGATGAATGGTATTATAAAACGCAAAATATAAAACTTAATCCTAATAAAAATATATAATTGACTTGGAAAACAATATTTTCGCTTGAATTAGTCAAAATTAGAAATAAAGTCAATTATTTTTATTAGTTGAAAATTTGAAAATTTGCAATTTTATATTCTAGTTGAATAAACATTTCTAATTGAAACTGGAATTTTTCACATTTAATCAACACATTTCTTTTTTCCTGGTTGGTGTAGTGTTATGTCATATTCTATTCTATCTTGGGATTGCATGCATGTTTATCGACGACTTCTTCTATTTTGACGTTTAAGTGAGAGATTTCAATATCCCCTACAATTCGAGTGAAGACCGAGGGCTAATAGTGAATTTGTTGCGAAGTTTAGAGAAGAATCGAAAGAAAGTGGCTTCGTGAGGGCATCTGCAATTTGGTCGAAAGAGGGACATGACAAAGATCCTTTAATTTGGCTTGAACCTTGTAGCGAACAAAATGTATATCGAATTCAATATGCTTGGAGCGGCGTGAAGAAATGGGTTGTTGGCTAAAGCAATGGTGCTGATACTATCTACCCACACAATCAGAGTGCGAGAGGATGAGATTCTGAATTTGAAGAGGTGAAAAGTTACCCAAGTGACTTCACAGACAGTCTGAGCAAGACTTCGGTATTCAGCCTCAGTGTTGCTTCGAGAGACAACTAGTTGTTTTTTGGAACACCAAGATATCAAGTTCTTACCAAGTTGAATTGTTATATAGTCTACTGGTTAATAACTCAATCTGCACAATTTGTGAGCCCTAAACGCAGTGTAAGTTGGTGGCCATGCAAGTTTTTGTCAACTTCATGATTATGATTGAAGGTGGATTATTATTGTCATGCTTATAAAGTACTCACTCTGTCCACCAATAATCGTCACAGATTATATTACGCAATACATTAGGACACTTAAAAAATTGTTATAATAGGTCAAACACCTATTGTGACATTTTAAGTATCACAATAAGTGGCAGACAGAGCTGACAATTTTTAAAACAATACGGAAATGCACAATATAAATGGGTTAGTGTCAAGTCTTATCGTGTTCGTGTCCTTATCTAGTCGACCTAATGTGATAATTTCAGGTTGAGTTCGGGTTGGACCGGGTAACCTGTTAAAATTAGGTTATCATTTCTCACTTTTATATGTTGCATTAATATGTTATCTTGTCGTTAATGTGTTGTTATCGGCTTATCGCGATCGTGTCGTGTTATTACGAATCGGATGTATGCTAACAGTTAATATAGTTTGTGGATCGTGTTCAGTTAATGTAGCAGGTCGGGTTATATTTGAGCTTAAAATTTTCTTAGCAAGTACTCATGTTCAAGTTTGACCTTAATAAATTACTATTCTGGTGGACCTGTTAATAACTCAATTTGCACGATTTGTCAGCCATGCGAGTTTTTGTCAACTTCACGACTGTGATTCAGAAAATTAGATTCATAGACCGTTAGAGTTGCCCAGAATCATAAGTCACAACACCAACATATTTGAACCTAATTAGTAATTTGAGAGGCCGATTAATTGCAACTTGCAAGAGAAATATTGCTCCGTATTTCTAGATTGACCACATAATTTCATTACCATACTTGTCCTTGTATCAATTTACTTTTAGAATGTTACTCACAAAAGGTTCAAATAATGTTACGTCTTGCTGTTGAACTGTTTAATGGGCCACAGTCAAAATTAATTGAGGATTGTGTATTGTGAATTCTGAGTTAATTTTAAATGTGTTTTTATGAAATGTTTATCAATATTAATAGCATAATAAATTAATAATAGTCTAATATTGAGAATATATATTAGAAAAGGTACAGTATCTAAAGATTCTTCACATAATTAAATGTACTGCATTTATTCCAACATGTACCCGTTGGTACTTTTGTATTCGTATATACTGGTGGTATTGATTTTTACTGAACCAAGTGTATTAAATTGAATACTACTACTATTTTAATCACTAAATTATATTCCACATATAAATAAATATAGAGCACTTGATAAAAGAAGGATATTTATTCTTGACTGGTTTATCTTTATATAAAAAGAAATGACACTTTTCTTTTATTAATTTTTTTGTTTAGACTGTATAAAACATTTTCTTCCCATTTTATTTTGATAAAATCTCATGATTAATGTAATTAATTCAAATGGCATCCTTTAATTTATATTTTGAATTTAAATTTTATGAACTAGATCTCATGAAAAATCAATATGGGATCAAATTGTGTTAATTGACTTAAGTGGAGATAAAGTAAAATAGGAAATAGAATAAAGTAGAGAGATGAAGAGAAAATAAAGTAGGAGAAGAGATTTATTGTGTTTTTTACTAAAATAGAAATAATTCAAATATAGTGAGAAAGCTAAAAAAGAAATACTATGAATCAACTACAATAAAGAAATTATATATTTTGGGTGTTGAATAGAATGTGTATAAAACAATAAATTTGGGTTGCAATGTAGTGAACGGAGTGGGATCCTCTGGTGGTAATACTGTGTCGTTTAGAGCACGTTTAATTCTTTTCAGAACAGTTTTCTTAATAACAATTTTATATACGTTTAAAACAACCATACTATAATAAGTTGCAATAATTGATTAGCTGCCAAAGTAAAATTATGAAATGAATGGTATACTATTATTAAACGCAAAATATAAAACTTTAATCCTAACAAAAATAATTGACTTAGAAAACAATATTTTCGCTTGAATTAGTCAAAATTAGAAATAATTTGTAAATAAAGTTTAATAATAATTTCCAACATTATTTTTATATAGCTAATGATAAGGCTAATTTCATGCATCGGTAATGTGCAAAAAAATGTTATAATTTGTTGGGTCTAACACGTTTCCTAAGCCAGGTGTGTGAAGAAAATCGCTAGATCAAGGAAGTAATGAAGGAGATGGTCTAGCGGGAGAATGGAACGAAATGAGCAGGGTTTACGAGGAAATTGGCGTGATAAAGGAAGTCTACAGCTGAGGGCAACAAAGTCATTATCTATACCTCGCTGGGCCCACTAAAACGCCTATAAATAGAGAAGAGCATGCAACGCAAGACACACAGTTTTTTACTCTTCTTAGCTCGTACATTTTCACACACTTGGGGATGGTCCTGGGGTAATTGTGATCGGGAGGGTACTTTCTGAAAGATTTTCGTGCTTGGCAACACCGTCCTAGTGAGGGCGAAGATACAATTACTTTTAATTTCAGTGGTTTTTGCTAGTTTCCACCGTCGAACTTCACTTTTGGGAGTCAACTTTGATGTTGATAATGTTTACTGTTTTACCGTTCATGGATCTGCGTTGAGTTGTTTCATTTCAAGTTATTTTGCATAGATCTCTCTGCTGTTAGTGTAATTCTTCAATTGCTATGTTGATTTCTGTTTATTTCGTTGTTAAGGTGTTTGATGTGGAATTTGGTGACAGATCTGTGGTTGTTTGAGTATTCGGAGTTCTTATTTGTAAAATCTGACGTGATGGAGAGTTTCTTCTGTTTGGAGTTCATGTCGGACGCTTGGATCCGGAGTGGATTTAGCGTCTGAGGTTGGATTTGGCGTGTGGAAAGACAAGCTAATCATGAATTTAAAAATTAAATGTACGACAATTTTTATAAACCCCTACACATATATAGGGGTGGGAAAACGGTTCTCGATTCTCGGTTCTTGGTTAACCGAGAACTGAACTATATTTTTTCGGTTATCGGTTAATCGAGAACGGAAAAAAATAAGGTTAAAGTTTGGTCTCAGTTAGTGGGTTTAGGATTTGGACGGTTCTCAGTTCTAATCGAGAACCGAAAGGTTAGAACCGAAGAACCGATTAGTAGATTTAATTTTGAATTTTTATAGATTCACTTTAATTTTATAAACCCTACACCTTTAAGTTTAAAAAAACAATGTTGTGATAGAAACCAAACTCTATGTCCTTATAATTTGTCAGCATTTCAAACAAGAGAAAACACAGATCATCTCTCTGATTCAATAACCAATCTCATGACAGCTACTTTGTTTATTAAATTTGAAACTTTAATATATTAGATAAATATAGAGCATTAGCAAATACTCCCTCTGTCCCTTTAAATATGCAACGTTTGCTTTTGCGCAATTGTTTTGGAAATATTATATTAAATAATTAATGTGGTGAAAAAATAAAGTAAGAGAGAGATTAATGTAGAGGAGAGTCTCATTTACATTATTCTCTTTTTTACTTTATATTTTCTTCACTTTAATTATTTTTTTATCATTTTTTCAAAACATGCGTGAAAAAGCAAACGTTTCATATTTAATGGGACAGATGAAGTAACTTATGAATCCCATACTGATATAGATGAAAAAAATTACCAAGTGTTTACAATGAAGTCAATTCAAATAACTCGTGAGCTCTCTCATCTAAATTCTCGTAGCACACCGGCACCGGTGCTCTCTCCCACGCCGACAACGGCGAGGCTGCTGCTTTCTCCTTGCAGCGATGCTCTCTCTGACTATGCAATAAGAGGTTGTTGTTCTCTCTCATGCCGGCGACGACGAGGCTGTAGTCTAACTCACCACATCGCTATTCTCTCCTTTAGTTCCTTCGGTGGGACCGAAGAACCGTCGATTAGGACCGATCGGTTCCTCAAGGAACCGAACCGACTAAAGGTTCAGTTACGGTTCTTGCATGTATGGAAAAAAGGGAGTCGGTTAACCGACTAATCGGTTCGATTCTAACCGAACCGACCGTTTCCCCACCCCTATATAGGGAGGTGATCCAAACAAGAATGTATCTAAATCCAGAAATGCAGCTTAAATCTTGGTCCTATTATTATGTGATCTAATGGTCAATAATTGACCAAAAACACGGAAAGTCATTATTAATCAGTTTTATGTCATTATACAAAATCTAGGTTTGATGTTAATTTTAGTTCATTTTAGGTCATCCATTATTACAAATGACCTAAAATGACCTAAATATGTCATACGTATGATTTTTTTTCTGCGTTTTTGTATTAAGATTTATACATATCGTGTTTTTTAAGAATAACTATAAATTCAAAAAATAACAAATTAAAATTATAGTTGCCCTGTTTTTATCAAACATATAATACCTTTGTCACAATTAAGTTGAGTTGTATTCCTTTTAGGATGTCCCAACTAAATTGAATCATTTTTTTTAACAAAAAATAAAGCATCCAATCTGTATTTTTTTATTCCATAATTTATTTTACTTTTTCTTTACTTATCTTACTTTTATTCTTCTATCTTACTTTTCACACAATTTCTTAATCTTTGTGTCCAAAAGTTAACTTAACTTAGTTGAGACAGAGGAAATACTCCATATGATTATATAAGACAATTATCATATATTATTGCAACTTACTCCGTATTATAGGATAGTTGCTTTTATTTCATACATAGAATTTTTATATTTTTTTTAATAAAGAAAACAGTTTTGAAAATTGTAAAACAGTTTAGTGTACTACTTTTTTAGAATAAAGAAAACTTTTTGAAAAGAAGTAAAATTTCCAAAAACGATGCAGTATTGCCACAATAGAAGCTGCTGCATGTGCTTTTATGCCCAGTATAGCTGCAGAGGGTAGGATCCTGGGATGGGATCCCCTGCAGTGGAGGAGTGCTCTCTCTCACATCCCATTATTTTATAAAAAATGAGTTATAAAATTAGCCCTATGTATGATTAATCGAACGCTGAAGGTACTCATGTTTTAAAAAATTGCACCAGACGCATCTACGTATGTATATAATATCATTTGAAGTCCCTTTTCATTATTTACGATCTTTCATGCCCTTCTCACCCTCCTTTTTTTCCAAAATGCCACTAAGGACATTTTCGTCTTTCCAGTATTTCATCATTACATTTCATTAATATAAACAAATTTGAATTTTAAGAATGATGTAAAATAAATTATAAGTACTAAAAATTATAATACACATATTATCATTGAATGTATTAATGGTAATTGAATATATTTTATTCTCCAATTATTTTTCTTAAGAAATACTAATAAAGATTAAAGTAAACTACTAATATATTATAAATTATTTTCCCCACTCTTTTAAAACTAATTTATACTAGGAATATGTGAAATAATGGAAAGACACTTATGCCCTTGGAGTGGCATTTTGGAAATAAATTGATGATGAGAAGGGCATGAAAGACCGTGAATAGTGAAAAAGGACTTCAAATGATATTATACTCAGAGGCGTTTGGTGCATTTTGAAACATGAGTACCTCCAACATTTGATTAACTATATATAAAGGCTAATCTTGTAGTTCACTCTTTTATAAATAAAAAAATACGTCCACTATTTAAAGATCCTTTCGATTTATAAAATCATTACTTTATTCCATTTTTAGCATGTGGAACCCACATTCCATTAACTTTTTACGCTCATAATCTAATACAAAATTAATACTTTAAATGAGCCCTACATTCTACTCACTTTCTTTCTTTACTCTTCTTCATAAAGTCAAACAATTTCTTAAAATTCGTACTGAGTCAAAGGGCTCTTTCAATGGTGGACGAAAGGAGTAATTTTATTTATAATTAAAATATTAGGGTGTCAGGAACAACACCCATTCTCATGTCGTGCACTCCTCCACAACATGGGATCCCATTCTAGGATCCCCTCTTTGAACGTTTGATAAAAAAGTTACTTCCTCCGTCCATAAAAAATAATCATATTTTTGGGTCGCATGAGTTTTAATGAGAAATTGGTAAAATAAGAGAGATATGAAGAAAAAGTAGGTAAAGTAAGAGAAATAGTAGAAAAAATGGGAAAAGTATGAGATAGAAACTTCCATTTTTAGGAATAAGATTACTATTTTTTATGGGCATCTCAAAATGGCAAAATGGAGAATATTTTTCATGGATAGAGTAAGTATTATACTACTCCCTCCGTCCCCGATTAAGAGTCACACTTTGACCGGCCACGAGTTTTAAGAAATGTGAAAAAAAGTTAGTTGAAAAAGTTAGTGGAATGTGGAAACCACTTTTTTATATGGTTTTATAATAAAATGTGAGTGAAGTGAGTTAGTGGAAAGTGGGACCTACTTACCATTTATGGTAAAAATGAAGTGTGACTCTTAATTGTGGACGAACCGAAATGAAAAAGTGACTCTTAATCAGGGACGAAGGGAGTAGTACTTAATTAAAATGACAATTATCTTTCTTTTTATTCCAACATGTACGCATTGGTCGTATATTTGTGATTTCATTCTCAAATTGTACTCCGATCCATCTATCCTATATAAATATGTTTACTTTTTATTTTTATCTGTACCACAAAAATATGTGCATTCCATTTTTGAAAAGTTGTCCTAATTTAATACCCCTTATATGGGCCTGAGCCGGCCCAATTAACAACTCTATCCACTACCATTCTCTCATCTCTCTTGCTATACCACTTTTATCTTAATTTTTGTACAATATTAATTGTCCATATTTTTAAAGACGGATGAAGTATTTAATCTCAACTGGTTTATTTTATTATTACAAGAAAGGGAAAATTTTGTATTCTTTTCTTATTACTTTTGTTATTAATTTCTTTTTATTACAAGAAAGGGAGTAGTATATTTTATTTTAGGTTTTGAATAGCAATACAAGAAAGTGCTTAAAAGATAACTAATCTACATTGTACTACTATCAATCTCGTGTTGTGACGTAATATGTGCAGATAAATTTCAACAGATTGCATTATAGACATAGATTCTCAATAATGCTACTAAACTATTTAGATGAACTGCTTTGTGGATAATTTATGTATATAATGCATAAATAAACTGTTTACAATCCGCACAAATCTGTTGCATTCACTAATTTTTTTTTTCATTATAGCGTTGTTAATTTGACATTATAATTGTCACGTGACATCATGAGCATTCGCTATCTTTTTTTTTTTTTTATGCATAATAGCATTGTTAATTTGATATCAAAGTGAACGTTAAAAATGTTCCATGAATTATGGATTTATCTTGTCCATAGTCTCTGGATTTTAAAAATATCGCCAGTAGTTCTGAACTAAGGGTTTATCTCAAAATTGGTCATTTTGGCTTTTTTTGATACGAAAATATCCTTTTGAGGGGTTTTGGGGGATTTTGGTAAGAGTGAACTGCATAAAAGGGCCCTAACTTTTCGGCTTGTTGCATCGTTGACCCCTAACAAAAAAAAAATTCCATCACAGGGGTCTAATAAAATATACAATCACAAACCAGGTATTTCGGACGATAACACTCTCAGGCCCTGAAAGGGCATTCTCGTCAAATTAACACTCCATGCTGACATCGCCCTGCCATGCAACCTGCTACATGTACTGTGACTGACGGCTATATGGATAAGAATTTTATGATATTGTTTTATAAATTAGATAATTTTTCTGACTACTATATTTATATGCTATAAAATGACAATATTACCCTTAATGCAAATATATACACTTTTCTCTATTTTTTTTGTTCGTAATGGTTAATTTGTGATAGAGATGAACAATGCCACAATGGTCGATTGGAAAAAATGGGTAAGTTCTAATCTGCAACAATAAATATTCAGCAGTTTGTGTTCTTTATTATGGAGAATTATGTTCAATTTTTTTTCATCCCAAACAATGCAAAATCAGAGAATTCAGAATAAAAAATCGGTGTTCAAAATTAAGTTGCTGGAAATAACCAAAAGAGAGAGGGATCACAAAAAGATAAATTTAACATGTTCTAAAATTCAAGCTCTAGAAATCGTTGATCCAAGAATCAGAATCCAAATCAGAGAAAGGACTCAACAAATAAGGAAGATATGTTCAAATTCCCAAAAGAAATCCACAAAAAAATTAAAAAATTCAGATTCATCACTGCCTCAAATTTGCTCTTAAATCGAATTCTAGATCTGGAACGTCACCACTTCCGAAACCCGCAGCAGGAGGAAAATTGTGTGCAGTCGGATCCATTTTCGCCGAGCACCGTAACTACCACTGGATCGAGTATACCGGCGGCCATTGGAAATCTGAGTAAACCAACAGCCATTTTCACCCCGGCGACCGAAGTGCTTCACCGGGAGAGAATCGGAAGAGAGAGGCGAGGGGGAATTCCAAGGGAGTGCTCGAGAAATCTGACTGGAAGAGAGAGTGGGTAGGAGTGGAGAGAGAGTATTTCCATTTTACGTAGAGAGTGGGTAGGAGTGGAGAAATCTGTGGAAGAGAGATTTTTTTATTTTACGCAGATAGAAATCTGTGTGGAGGAGAGTTGGTCTTTTTACGCTTTTAAAATTTTTAAACTGATATTATTTCAATTATATACTTAAACTTGATATTATTTTAAAATTATCGTTCTTCTTCCATTTTGTCATTCTTTACTTTGTTTTTTTATTTTAATATTAGATTTAATTTTATAAATTAAATTTTAAATTTTGATTTTTAAATATTAATAAAAAAATTTAATTAAAACTATTAATTCATGGACACTATAAATATTGATTAAAACTATTAGTTTTTGTTATTTAATATATATTCAGCTTAATTGAAGAAGTATAGGAAAATAAGAGTTATTTTATTTAGCCTTCGTTCGGTTGTTATAATTGCTTGTGAGTATGAAGTTGACTAAAAATTTGATCCTACTAAAAATTTTATACATGAGTATTTTTGTTGAAATTTTCTAATAAATTTTGATTGTTTTCAAATTAATAAAGAAAAATTATATTAGTCTTACATTAGAGGCATATTTATTTCAGAATAAATCGTGTTATATGATCTATTTATTATTAAAGCTATTAAATATTGATTAAAACTGAGGCGTAGTCATACCTTGTTGATTAAATAATATACACTATCAAATACATATTGATTATGACTATTAATTTTTGTTATTTAATACTCCCTCCGTTCCGCGGTAGTTAGGTTATTTCATTTTCTGCACTCATTTTGGAAAAATGATGATAAATAGTTAAATGTAGAAATAGTGAAGTAAGAGACAAAATAAAGTAGATAAGAGTCTTATCAACGTTATTCTCTCACTTACTTTACTTTTTCTCAACTTTAACTATTTATTACTCTCTCCATCCCAAGATATTAGATCCATATACCATTTTGGGATGTCCCAACATACTTGAGTCATTTCTATTTATGTTTAAAAATTTACTTTATTACCAACTTCACTTACACTACAAAACAACATCTCCTAAATTCATGTACCCAAAAGAAAGGGGTCTAATATCTTGGGACGAAGAGAGTATCATTTTTCTAAAATGAGTGCACAAAATGAAATGACTCAACTATTGTGGAACGGAGGGAGTAATTTTTATAATTAAAAAAATTTATTGATATTTAAAAATTTAAATTTAAATTTTGTAAAATTAAATCTAATATTTGGAATAAAGAAAAAAAGTGAAGGATGACAAAAGGGAAGAAGAATGATAATTTTAAAAATAATATCAAATCATAACTGAAATAATATCATATTTAAAATGTCAAGTGCATTTTCGTACCCAAAAAAAGCCAAAAGGACCAATTTCGAGATTTCCCTTAAGTCCATGGATTACTGGCGATATTTTTAAAATCCAGGAACTATGAACGAGATAAACTAATAGTCCAAAGACTATTTTTGAAGTTCACTCTTGATATTATGAATATCACGTCACCACACGAGATTGAAAGTATATTACTTAACTCTAAGGACTCGTTTGATAAAATAAGATGGGATATAAGAAGATATGTAAAACAAGATAAGAAATACGAGATTCATGTCAAGATATGCAAAGATATGATTTTTTTTCCGTTATTGTTTGATAGAAAAGAAATTGTCTAAAATTGTATTTTATAGTATTAAATAACATGGCTTAATTTGACAAATTGGTGGAATACATAAACATGGTTAATGTTATAATTTTGTTAAGATTGGTTAGGGCTCTTATCTTATATTGGACTTTGAGTTAAGCTTAAATATGATATTAAACAATTAAAAATGTCCATATATAATTCTCTATCTTGATATTACTAACTTATCAAACACGCCTATATTAGTACTCGTCCAATTAAAAATGAATATCTCGATAAGGATTCAGCGATTAGAAACGTTTACCAACAATTTGCATTCGATGAAATTTAAAAGGAAAATCGGATATTTAGAAAATAAGAACAAAAATCCACGAATAAAATTGTTGCTATATTAGATATTGACAGGTCAATCTGTTTAAACTTTATACTATAGTATTTCTATTTTTTTAATCACCGGATATCTATTCGTTGTAATTATTGTCTCATCAAATCTACCCTTTCTTCATCAACTTTATTTAAGTATTTCGAAATTCCGCAAATCAAACTGGGAATACAGTATTTCACGATTTCTTTTGATTAGATACTAATCAAAGTGGATTAAAATCCAATGTAATTGCATTAGTAAATCTGACAACATTATCTTAGCTAGTTAATCCTAAATTTGCAATTAAAATGTGGTCTACTATCAATTTACTAAGACAATCTAGAATTTTGAAATAAAAATAGAAAAAAATCCGTTGCCGTCCCAAATTAAATTGACAATTGCAAACTGTCTAGTCAATTAGTCAAAAGTGGGGAAGAGCGCCTCTCTTCTTTCTCTCTCTCACACACACACGCACTAATGGGCTTATTATTACAGCACATAAAAGTGCAAACTACTCAAAACCCACAATAATTAATTGAACAAATTAGTTAAAAAATGAAGTGAAAAAACAGACAAGCAACCACAATTGCATGTTTTAAAACACAATTTGAAAGTAACGTCTTTCCTTAGCCACGCGGCACGTGCCAACACAGGTGACCGTTGCGCACACTGACTTTCCCCACTTCACTAGCCGTTTGATTTAAAAACACATCTCCCTCTCCTCTCATTCCGCCATTGCTGAAGCTCCTCTCCCTTCTTCCCCTCCTCCTCTCTGCTCTAGGAGCTCTGATTTTTTCAAGAAAATTGGAAAATGGCTATTTCTGATGAGAACAATTCTGTTCAGATTAGACCAGCTAATGTTCAACAAGGTAAAAAAGATTGGATTTTGTGATGTGGGCGGGCTCAAGATTGCAGCTTTTTGCGTGAATTGATTTGCTCTCTTTGATTTAGGTGGGGGAGAAATGGAAGGGAGGAAGTTTGGAGGTGAGATCAGAGCTAACCGGAGAGCTCTTGGTGTGATTAATCAGAATCAACATTGTGTTGTCAACAAGAGAGGCTTTGCAGAGTACTTATCTTAGCTCCCATCTTCTAATCTTTCTCTCACAGTTAAAGTTTTTTGACACCATGTGAAAAATCTCAGGTCTAATGGGGTTTGTGATAAGAATGGTCCAGTGCCAGCTCATAGGCCAATCACAAGGTAATTAAATAATTTGTGCTTCTCAAATTCAAATTTTTTTCCCACATTTGAATTTTCTGATTCTATTTTCTTGAATTTTGATAGGAAATATGCTGCTCAAATGGCAGTCTCGCAGCATCAATGCCCTGAGGTAATGGGCTAATAATAGATCTTGTTTGGATTGGATCCTTAGTTGAATAGCAAGAGTTGCTAAGAATCTTTTGTTTTGTTACTAGGAATCTAAGAGGCCAAAGACATCATCATCAGGCATTGAGTTCACAGTGTGGGAGGATGTTCCTTTGACAGATGCAGATGATAATGTGGCAGATAAAGACCAGCCTATGCCGATGTTGTTGGAGAGATCGGAGATCGAAAAGGATCAAATGGGGGTAGCACCCTTTTTCACCTCTCTGATGATTTATGAGTAATTCTTGCTCCTTAGCTAGTTTATTGAGTTTGGGAGAAAATTCACAATGTAGGAAGTTGAAATGGAAGACATATTTGAAGAGACTGTTCTGGACATCGATGGTGGCGATGCAAAGGATCCGCTTGCTGTCGTGGACTATGTCGAAGATCTATATGCCTCCTACAAGAAAATGGAGGTGAGGAAATGGAAATCCTAATGATTTAGCTTCATTTTGATATTTTGAAGTCAAATGTGGCCATTTTCCTATTCAAGAATTTGATTTTTGATGTGCAAAAATAGCTCCTATGATTAGATATTGAATACTGTCAGTGAAAATAGAGACAAAAGTGAGCTCAATGTGTGTTTTGAATTTGAATTCGTTTAGATAAAGGTAGGTTGATTATGCATCTAGGCACTTTAGAAAATAACCAAATTGTCACATGTTGGTATTGAGCTGTCATTTTATTCTTCATAAATGCTAATTTTGAATGCTGTAGATCCACCACATGCTGACTTTATTAATTCCATATTTTTTTGTTTTGTGTTGCAGAGTTCAAGCTGTGTTTCACCATGCTACATGTCACAACAATTTGACATAAATGAGAGAATGAGGGCCATTCTCATTGACTGGCTTATAGAGGTAATTAATTACTACTAATGCTTCAGAGGGTAAGTTTTCTTAATCTTGTGAAACTTATTGTTTTTCTACTAATCATCAATAGGTGCACCACAAATTCGAGCTACGAGAAGAGACATTGTTTCTTACGGTCAATCTAATTGATCGGTTCTTGGAGAAGCAATCCGTGGTGAGGAAGAAGCTGCAGCTAGTCGGCTTGGTCGCCTTGCTTCTAGCCTGCAAATACGAGGAAGTCTCGGTTCCTGTTGTCGATGATCTTGTCTTCATCTCGGACAAAGCTTATACAAGGAAGGAAGTTCTTGAAATGGTACATTCAGATATACTAATCAAATCACAACACAACTCATTCAGTTTTTGCATTTAAAGACTCATTTTTGGTAACATTTTTGCAGGAGAGATTGATGCTGAACACATTGCATTTCAACATGTCTGTCCCAACTCCTTTTGTTTTCATGAGGAGATTCCTCAAAGCCGCTCAATCAGACAAGAAGGTTTGTCGAATAAACGATCTTTGATGTGTTTCGGAAACCAAACACTAACAAGAAAAATCAAGAATCTAAATGTGTGTTTTGTGTTAACAGCTTGAGATGCTCTCATTCTTCTTGATTGAGCTATGCCAAGTGGAGTACGAGATGCTCAAGTATCCGCCCTCGTTCGTCGTGGCTGCTGCCATATACACGGCCCAGTCAACGCTCTATGGTGGCGGGCAATGGAGCAAGACTTGCCAATGGCACACAGGCTACTCAGAAGAGCAACTATTGTGAGTCTTCTTCTATCCCATCCCATGATGTGATGCTTGTGTTTTGAGGCTAAAGATCGGTTTTTTTTTCTCAGGGAATGCTCGAGGCTGGTGGTGGGGCTGCACGAGAGGGCCGGGACGGGGAAGCTGACCGGGGTTCACAGAAAGTACAACACATCTAAATATGGATATGCAGCAAGATGTGAACCAGCACATTTTCTTCTTGTACAGGCTAACCAAACTAGTACATGTGATTGATTTGCAGTGTTGATACCAAAATTGAGAAATTTAATTGGGGGAAAAGGGGGGCACTAGTTGTTGAGATTAATTAGAGATTAATCATAGAGAAATTAAATAACCAGGTTAGCAGCAACTTTGAGTTGCCCCAGGGGGATTAATTACCAATTATTCATTCTGATTTGAACAAGTGTAGAAACTCTGCACTTTCTGATTGTTTACTTACATTTGATTGGAAATAAATACCATCCATCTCTTTTCATTTCTGAAATGTATTTTTGTATGGTTATTAACTTCAATGTTAAATTGTTATCCAAATGATAGGAGTATTTGATTTTAAAAGACTAAATTTGGAGCCATCAAATTAAGTGAAGTTTTTGAATTTGAATTATGTGTAAGACCGTTAGTTGTTTGTTGAATCTCAGATGTTTGATTACCTGTCAATTTTTTATTAAAATAATACACGAACGGTATGGTATTTATTTTACATTAGGAATAATTTGAATCTCAGATGTTGATTACCTGTCAAATTTAATACTAGTACACGAACGGTATGGAATAAATTTTAGGAATAATTTGAGTTCTTTTCACTACTATTAGTTTTTCAAAGGAAATGATATTTTATGGAGCTGAGATTGATCCCAAGATTGGACACTTTTGTGTTTCTATTTTAATAACTACTACTACTAAATTTTAGTTCTTTTGTTATGTGATAATCACTATTTTTTGTTTCAACACTTTAATATATCAATTATATCACTCGTAAATCATTTCAATCTAGTGGAGTATATACTCTCTCCGTCCATAAAAAATAGAGTAACTAGTGTATGACATGGGTTTTAATGTATAATTGGTAAAGTAAGAGAGAATGAGAAAAAGTATAGTAAGAGAAAAGGAGAAAAAGTAAGTGAGAAGTAGTGTTAGTAGAATGATATGTAGGGTTATTATTTTTTGAAATATTTTTTTTTAATTTTTTGAAAACTTTTCATAAATGAATGCGCTCTATTATTTGTAGACGGCCAGAAATGATAAATGTGTCCTATTTTTTGTGGACGGATGGAGTATTTAGTTCGCATAATTTGATAAAAGATGGGTTCAATATATTTATAGTTAGAGCATCTGTAATGGCGTCTAGCCGGCCGGCTAGCGGATCGGCGACAGCTAGCCGACCATTGCGTCCGGCAAGCGACGTTTCGGCGAGCCGATCGGCGAGTTCGCGCCGATCGTCGGGAGCTAGCCGCCATTGCAGGCGAAATTTCAGCGAGCCGACGGCGAGCGACCATTTTTTTTTTTCCGTCCGAAACTCTATATATAATGATAATTGAACTTCGTTTTCATTTGCACCACTTGTGTTTACGAGTTTCTCTTTCTCTAAATTTCTGTACGAGATTAATATCGCGAAATGGAGAACAACAACGACTCTCCAGTGACGAGCGGGTCGCAAACTCCAACATTCCTCGTTAGAGGTGGATGGGGTCCGATGGACGGGTACTACAATATGTACCCTTGGGGGGATGATGCCAGGAATGGCGGGAGGTAGTAGTATGCCGGGGGTGCAGGGGATGCCGGGGTGGCAGCCGAGTGTGTAGGGGATGTCGGGTGTGCAAGGGATGCCGGGGGTGAAGGGGATGTCGGGGGTGCAGGGGATGCTGAGGGGGACAATGTTTATCGGCCCAGTCTTGACTTTTTGATTGTTGCTTCCAACACATCGACCACAGTGGAGACTCAATTCACTAGGAATGAAACTTTCTCCCTAGAGGAGTTGTTGAACGAAGTCGATGATGCGGACTCTCTCATTCACACAGGGGGAGTAGGTCGAAGCGCACCGAAGAAGAGGGGCAATGGCAAGGGCAATGGCAAAGGGGTGGTCGGCGAGTTGTCGCAGACGGCTGATGACGGCGGTGCGGTGAAGGCACGGAGTAGTAAGTGGACGGATGAAGATAACATCGCATTGTCCAAAGCTTGGGTGAGTGTTTGCGATGATCCCCTGAAGTCGAACAATCAGAGGATCATCAACTTGTGGGCTAAAATTGCAGCAACCTACAAGAGATTTCACCCGGACGGGAAGCCACACACCGGGGAGGAGTGCCGGAAGCAGTGGGACCGAATCAGGAGTGCGGTCTCCCGATTTGCGGGCTTGTACGCCAACAACCTTCGCATGAAGACCAGTGGCCAAACGATGGATGATGTGAGGAGGATGTCGGAGGATGTCTTCCCCTTGGCGGGGGTTCATAGGGAGTTCACCTACTGGAACTGCTATGAGGTGCTGATGGAATCTGAGAAGATTCGGGTGGGTATTGAGGCTGGCTGGCCAAAGAAGCAGCGGCTGAACCTCGCCGGCGATTACAGCAGCAGCGCCGGTTCCCTTGAGCTCCCCGACAGTGCCGAAGAGGTCCCGTCCACTCCATCGTTTTCTCGCCGCACTCGCCCGGTTGGTCAAAAGAGGGCGCAAAGGGCAGCCAGTGGACTCACCGGTAGGTCCCAGGAGGTCCAGTCGACAGCCCCTTCTAGACAGACGGGTACCGAGCTCGCCAGCCTCGCACGTACACAAACGCAGTAGAGCATGTTGGCTGTCATATGTGAATGGCGTGCGACGACTGACCCTGTGGAGCAGGGGTTACTTTTTTATCTCATCCAGAGTATGCGGGCCGATTTGGGGTTCCCGCCTTGGGGAGGCGTCGGGGACTCCGATGTGGTCGGGTCTGGCCAAGGCGGCGACGAGTGAGGCGGGGCCGCGTGTGTGGAAGTAGGAGGTTTTTTTTATGTACTTTTATTTATTTAAATAAAATGATTGTATTTCCCGTATCAGTGTCGTAAATTTAATTCCTTATTTGCGTGATTGTAATTTATAATATGAATTTGTTAATTTTATTTATTGTGGCTAGTCCTAGTGCTAGTCCGGTTTTTAGTCCACTGTTACATAGTTGGGTGTCCTAGTACTCTAGTTTCTAGTCCAAGAGCCATTATAGATGCTCTTAAATTTTTTTAAAAAAAAGAAATCAATTGTCAACATATTATTATGTGATGTGAGCAACTAATTAGTACAATTGTAGAAATAGAAAAAGGAGTAATTTATTAGACACAAGGTCACAATTATAGCTGGAATACTAAATTATTGTTTTTTCCTTTTCAGCTGCCAACTAGCCTGGTTTCCATATTAAATATCCCTACATAAAGTCATTTCGCACTTTATTTTGCAATCGCCTATTGGCGTAGTGAAAAATTACAAACTTTACCTTGTTTTTCACACCAACTTTGAAATTAACAAATAATATTATGAATTTTATCTTGGATTTGTTATTTTCCATCAATAAATTTTTTTTGGCTATATTAATAGATTAAAGAATAAATTTGGAGGATGTGCTTCAAGAAAAACTATTCTCAAATATTGAAAATTTTGAAACTCCTGAAGTTGTTGTCGAGAAATTATAAAAAAAAATCCATATCATGAAACTATTTTCCGGAATTTTTTATTAGTGGGAAATAATGACTCGGAATAAAGTTCATGATATTATTTGCATATTTCAAAGTAATGAAAAAAATTCAACTTTTTAAAAATTTAATGATAATAGGTGTCCATATCTCTATTATAAATAATAAAATTGACGCAAAACAAGAACATTAATGATTAATGTCCGCTTATAAAATACACTAGAAAATATCACCAAACTTTTTGTATCAGAATTCGAAATATAATTCGAAATTTTCTCCCTTCACCCGTCCCTAAAATATGCTACTCCACTACCTTTTAATTTTACTAATTTTTGTATTGAATTTGCATTCGGCTTTCCACTCATTCATTTTTATTTTTATTTTATTACTAAATTAATATATAAAATAAAATTACAAATCATTAGTTTTTTAATCTATACGGTAGCACTATTATATTTGAAATGGTGACAAACTCCTAGGAATGGAAGAGGGGGAGCACGGGTATATGATAAAATACAAACTTATATATTGTACAAACTCAAAATTTTTTAACACAGTTTCAACATAATTTTAACATAATATTAAAACAGTGTAAAATTTCAAGATTTTAATGTCAACACAATATCAACACATCATTGACTACTGTTAAATATCTATTGATATTTTTCCGTTGATACTTTTTTATGATCTGTTGATATTTTTAAATAATTGAGATCATAATTTTGGGTTTGTACGATATTTAGAATTTTCATTTGATCGTATCCGTGTTCATTAAGGTCCAAATTAGAACGTATAGAGGATGGCAGTAGTATCCAATATTGAATTTTGATTTATATCCCACCAACCCCACTCCAAAACCTACTCACATTTTCGCACTCACTCAGATCTCCTTTCTCCGCCATCTTTCCAATTCTCCCCCAAAATGTCCATCTCAATGTCGTCCGCCGCCACCACTCCCCTCACCCACCTCAACCCCACCGCACCCTCCCAAATCTCCGCCTTCCCCACCTCCCTCTCCCTCCCCACTCGTCCCCTCTCCATCACCTGCTCCGCCTCCACCCTCCAAACCCAAACCTCCACCGCCACCGACCGCGTCTTCAACTTCGCCGCCGGCCCCGCCACCCTCCCCGAAAACGTCCTCCTCCGAGCCCAATCCGAGCTCTACAACTGGCGCGGCTCCGGCATGTCCGTCATGGAGATGAGCCACCGCGGCAAGGAGTTCCTCTCCATCATCCAAAAGGCCGAGTCAGATCTCCGATCCCTCCTCAACATCCCCTCCGATTACACCGTCCTCTTCCTCCAGGGCGGCGCCACCACTCAATTCGCCGCCGCGCCGCTCAACCTCTGCGCCAGCCCCTCCGACGCCGTCGATTACATCGTCACCGGATCCTGGGGCGACAAGGCCTTCAAAGAGGCCTCCAAGTACTGTAACCCTAAATCCATCTGGAGCGGCAAATCCGACAAATACACCAAAATCCCCAATTTCGATTCCCTCAATCAAACCCCCGGCGCCAAATTCCTCCACATCTGCGCCAATGAAACCATCCACGGCGTCGAATTCAAGTCCTACCCTACCCCGGCCGGCCAAAACGAGTTCCTCGTCGCCGACATGTCCTCCAATTTCTGCTCCAAACCCGTCGACGTCACCAAATTCGGCATGATCTACGCCGGCGCGCAGAAGAATGTAGGCCCCTCGGGCGTCACCATTGTAATCATCCGATCCGATCTGATCGGGAACGCGCAGGCGATCACGCCGGTGATGCTGGACTACAAGATCCACGCCGACAACAATTCGCTCTACAACACGCCGCCGTGCTACGGAATCTACATGTGCGGGCTGGTTTTCGAGGATCTCGTCGAGCAGGGCGGGCTAGCGGAGGTGGAGAAGAAGAATGTGAAGAAGGGGAGTCTCTTATACGATGCAATTGATGGGAGCAAGGGGTTTTTCCGGTGCCCGGTGGAGAAGAGCGTTCGGTCGCTGATGAACGTGCCATTCACGCTGGCGAAGCCGGAGCTGGAGGCAGAGTTCGTGAAGGAGGCGGCTAAGGAGAAGATGGTGCAGCTCAAGGGGCATCGGTCGGTTGGCGGGATGAGGGCTTCCATTTACAATGCGATGCCGTTGGCTGGAGTGGAGAAGCTTGTGGCTTTCATGAAGGATTTTCAGGCAAGGCATGATCATGCTTGATGGATTTTGGTTTTTGATTGTGAAATGAGTGTTTTTTATGCTTCTTCATTGCCAGATTTTGAGTTATTGCTTAATGAGTTTTGAGTAAGTCTTACTTTTTCATGTTTGAATAATAAGAAGATTACGGATTTATGTTGTTGTTTGATAGTTGATATTCTCATGGATTTTGTTTTTGGTGTAATACTCTTCTAGTAATGTCAATTTATAAATTTTGTCATGTTTGGGGTGTTTGCTTATTGTTTAAATATTTAATATTCATCGTTTCATTTTTTTGAATAAAATCTCTTTGTAAAAAAGGTATGGTGACCGAAATATGGACGTATGTCGAGTACCCAAATTACACGCTGATTTTACGATCATACGCATTCAGTAACCAAAATTACACATCGATTTTACACTGCTCTTGGGCCTTGTGTTTTACAGTACAACATTGGAATACTATTTGAATGGACTAAAAAGATCCTTTGCTTCAATATCAGTGTAAAACTATGGGAAATTTCTCATCATCACTCTAAATCCATCAAAGAACCAAATGGAAATAATGTTTGCCAGAGAAACTACATGTTCACAGCATCGCACAGCCCCAGTTTGCATCTTACACAGATCGAAAATACAAGACGGGTTCCATCAGCAGCAGCGACACGATAGAACATCGTAGCAAGTATAAGGTCTGGACTTCTCCTCAAGTTCTTGAGCTGTTGGTAGTGTTTCCAATCTGTATCTGTACATGCTGCTGCTTCTAGCACAACAGAATAGATACAAATTCCTGCAAACTCCTTGGTTGAATGGATACACTCTCTCAGGAATCCCCCTGTATAGTATACACTTATTTGTAATTATAGTATAATTCAAAAGAATAAGGTATCAGAAAGGACGGAGTTAAGAAGACCTTAAATATGCAATCCGTCGCCGTCTCACAAGCTCGTACGTGGTTTGATTAGTCATGATAAGGAAACTGTTAATTTATACAGGCAGAGGCACAATTATTCGAGTTAAATATTTGCATTTTTAAGAGGCAACACAAGAGCATGTGTGTTCAATGGATTAAACATACCTATGAAAAAGGAGCAGAAGCATCAGGAATATTAGACAAATTGAGAGAGCAGCCAATAGCAAAATCAATATTATATCTGCCCACCTGAAGGAAATACGTTTGAGCTCTCTATCATGACAAGCTAAAAATAAGTACACTATATGGCCATATCAATAGCAGCTATATCTTAGATTTGGAAAACAAGGGGGAAGCATTCCTACTATCTATGATTCCGATAATTTTGAAACAAAAAAAAAAAAAGAAGTTAAGGATTCTCCAGTTATAACAACTACCACCCTCGTGACCCAACTTGAACCGGGAACCACTTGTAGTATGTATTTATACTGTGAGCATGGTTGGCTGACCCCTCTCTCTCGGGCCTCTTCAAAATAGACACAGAAAATGAAGATGTGTTCTAAGGCATAACAAGTAACTTACCATGCCTTCAATATGTTAGACTTGAGGTATCCAATGTACAGTATGCAAGTCCAGAGGGTCAATGCTGTTTCTCCACATATGTACCACCTGTTATACAACAAAAACAATTTTAACTAAAGAAAACATGTTTGCACATTCAAATACGTATTATTTTTATATAATGAAAACGATCCAACCAAGCATGAAACATTCCTCTGCTTAAGTAAATGGAGCTTATCTTGAAAGAGAACACTTGTAGCAGGAAAAAAAATTCCCCCATCCACACCCCCAAACGCTTACCTCTCCAATCCATCAAATCAAGTAAATAAAAGAATATGATGACATTGTCTCAAATAAGACATGAAAAGCTAGGACTGGAAAAAACTGAATATGGAAACAGGCAGAGCAGCACTAACCAAAAACGGCAATGATTTCCCTGCCCTATGCATGTTCCAAGCCAAACACAGTGATGATCAAACTGAAGAACGCACTTGTTACAATCATGACAATGCTTAGCTCGTGGAGGCTACAAAAGAAATATAATAGTGCTGAGATTAGAAATTAAAAACATTTGGACAAACTGAAACAATAGACATATAAAGGTTTGTAGGAAGAAATGAGCATGAGAACAATTACTTAATCAGCATAATCTTCTCTACTCTTGAAAATGAAAATAACCTCCCAAACCCTTGTTTTGCATAGCACCAATTAAGATACAAAGAGTAATATACAAGACCATCAAATGACAAACTATTTTCCATATTTTACAACTTTGCAGAAGCAGCATTTGCCTCACTCAATTGAGTCCTGTAAATGTTATTCAACGGAGGATCTATTTCGATCAAAAAATTTTCTAGGTCATCAATCATAAATTACTTTGGAGAAGCATTAAGCTAATGCATGCAGTTCAGTAGTTCCTATCCACTCTTTAACATGCATTAAAAGATCAGACCTACTTAATAACATACTACTCCCTCTGTCCCATTTAAGATGACCCCTTTCGTTTTTCACTCGTATTTTGGAAAATCATAGTAATAAATAGTTAAAGTTGAGTAAAATTAAAGTAAGAGAAAGAATAATGCAGAAGAGAGTCTCTTCCATATAATTCTCTCTCTTGATTTACTTTCCCTCCACTTTAATTATTTATTATGATTTTTACAAAACACGTGCAAAAAACGAAAGGGGTCATCTTAACTGGGACGGAGGGAGTAGTATTTATATCGAATACATGGGAATTATATATGCTTTGAGCAACTTGATAATCCATCCTAACAGTTTCTTAGATAACAGAAACAAAATTCGAACACCCAATCTCAATGGGAGGCTAGGAGCAACAGATTGGTATGTATGATCAGCGCCAAAAGAAATCAGGTTTTGCTTCATCTAAGCATAAATGTCAGGATTCCCAATAAAGATGAGGACAAAATATTCTACCTGAAGGATGTTGCAGTAAGGGCAGGTCAAACTTCTGAAAAAACAAAATATTACAAAGAGAGAATCGATCAGAAAAAAATGGTGATAGTGACAAATATGTACTAGAGACATAATACAAATTATGACAAGATGCTTATTGATGTAATGTACACTCAAAAGCTTTAATGGTCCACTGTATGACTTCAGTTAGCAGAAACGATGACAGTTATTCAGGTATAATCAATACTAATTCTCAACCAATAATCACTGCATCAGTTTTTCATTTTCACAAGGCACGTCTAAGGTTCTCACTGCAGAAAATAAATAAGACACCACACATAAATTTGTATAGTATTAATGTATGTTCAGTGACCAAAATAAAACGTGTTTAGTTATTTAGGTTCCACTGCTATCAATAGTGACAGTGAAACACTATTCTAAAGAGTATATTAGCTCCATTCTAAGAAGTAATAAATCAAGGAATTTAGTACTTTTGAGCAGGCAACTATAATGCTATTGAAAGATACTTTATTTATCGATATATCAGGTTATAACTATCATGATCACATTTATGAATGGGAATAACAAATGTTGTTGTCGTCAATTGTATTGCCACCACATAATCTGACAAAAGTCCAACTAGTTCTTTATGATTTTGTGCAGATTTCCTTACACTACATGGCAATTTATTTGCCAGATATTCTTTTCAAGTAATTTCTGAATCTTCTGACTGCCAAGCATTTGGGACCAATTAGCTCCAATTCACATGCAAAGTACAAGAATGATGAATGAAAATATCTGTCAACCAGCACTCTGCACAACCAAACATGCAATGCTGATTCTTTCTATGTGTTAAGAATTTAAAATAGTACCGAGTTCTCATATACTCCCTCCGTCCCATAAAAGTTGAGACAAAACTTTTGGGCACGGAGGTTAAGAATTTATATTAAATAAATAGGAGAGATGAAAAAGTAGGAAAGATAAGAGAGAGTAAATAAATGATGGAATAAAAAAAGAGTGATTAGATGTTTTGTCTTTTGTTAAAAAAGGAAATGACTCAACTTTAATGGGACGGACTAAAAAGGAATACGACTCAACTTTTATGGGATGGAGGGAGTAATATTTTTAAAAAGAGCAAAAAGCCATGTGAAATCAAATCTAAACAAATATACTAGTCTAGTAGATATCTGAACAAATATACTGTTTTTTTGACAAGATTCCGGATGAAATTTCATTAGAAAGTTCACGTTTAAGCATCATATTAAAGTCAGACCGACCTTCATATCGCTGTGCCAAACTCTAAAAGGGGAAAGTCCTACTTAAAGTCCTTTCTAGTTTCAAAAAAGGAGCCATTAAGCGACAGTAACTTACTCATCCACTCTAACAGTAGGTTTATCGAAAAGAGATACGTATGGAACATGTAAAAAAATCCTTGTCTTGAACTGCATAAAATATTCAAAATACGCACGTACGTAGTTGATGACCGTTGCGGAAACAAACTCAACACTAACTTAGTCCAAGCTGTTGCATTTCCTCTGTGATTGTTCCTTCCATCCACAGTGATAGCAACATCGCCATTTTTGCTTGAAGCTGTTGCATTTCCTCTGTGATTGTTCCTTCCATCCACAGTGATAGCAACATCGCCATTTTTGCTTGAAGCTGTTGCATTTCCTCTGTGATTGTTCCTTCCATCCACAGTGATAGCAACATCGCCATTTTTGCTTGAAGCTGGTTGTCTTTGCTTAAACGTTATAACAAGACATACAATAAAACATGGCAATTGGTCAATTCACAGCATATAACACCAATACCATCACCACAGTGTCTGAGTTATTAATTTAGAAATTACTCCTGCCTCTGGTGCTGACTTCATAAAAAGAATCAGAAAAGATCATGCTTACTTTGAGGGCAATAATGGCTTTCTAGCTGCAGCATCTCTATCATCAACGACCTTCTGAATGCTACATTTCAGAAAACGAGAAACAACGATGTTTAATGTGGAATAAGAGATCTGCTTCTCAGAAGAATTTCTAAATACATATTTTGAACAGCCTTCTGGATATAATTCCTGAGGTATTAACTTATAAATTCTCTTATGCCACAATTTCACAGAAGAATCAAACTTACTCTGAAGCTAATAATGTCCTTCTAGCTGCAGCATCCCTTTCATCAATAGCCTTTTGAACATCGATTACATAGCTACATTTGCAAAGGAAAAAATACAGAGGCTTTACCAACAAAGTTATGGAATAAAAGATCTACTTCTCAGAAGAAGTTCTGAATAGTATATGCAGCTTGACAACATAATTACCCAGGAGATGTTCCCGCAGTCGCAAAATACTGAACCAGAGTAGCTACAAACAATAATACATACGTAGCAGTGTACCTATGTTGAAAAGGAGAAGCAAGCATGTTACCACCATCATAATAAACATATAAATGGAAATGACCAGTGATCTAAAAGCAAATGCAAGAAGCCAAGAAAATTTATGATTAGAACAAAAACTATAAAACTGGCAATCAGTCTAATTCCTGAATTGGTACTCCAGTTTCAGCAGCTGTGAATTTTCCACTAAGATCCGTCTCTTCATTCCTTCTGATTCAATGTTCTAGGATAAATCCAATCAAAACCAACTCAAGGAAGCCACAAGGACCTTTATCTTCCAAATCCATCGTAGTGTTAACGCTTATGAAGATATCTACTCAATTTTTGGCAAGATGAATAAGCAGATCAGTCCCATTATGAACAGTTAGAGGCTATCTGAGCTACAAATTTTAAATATCCCCACGAAAAAAGCTCATAGATGCATTTGAATTCGATATCCATGTCACGTCTTAGCATCCTAAAACAACATCTGAAGCTCATCAGACTAAAAATGCTAGCTTTACCATTTCCTGATCACTCCACCAACTATGACTCACACGCACACACCAATTACACCAAAATTGTGCCCAATTTCACCTACTGACCCTGCATAGAGAAGTTAAATAGAGTCAAAGTATCTGTAGATTACCATGGTTCGTGTTTGGTCTTCTCAATCAAATCACGGTCGAACAAAAACAATACGCCGACAAACAGTATATGCAGCAACACCAAAGCTAATTTGAGAGAGAAAGCAGATCGTCGGGCTAGAAACAGATTCAAAAGCAAAACAATCAATCAGAAACAAAATCCCCAAATCAAATGAAAAGGAAACCTAAGTAAGCTAGGTAAATAAGAACCGGGGTCGGAGAAGCAGGGGAAGAGGCGGGAACATCGGTCGGCTGCGCGGCTACACGAATCCCTGAGAGAGCTGCCGCATGATACGCCCATTGTTGTTTCGTCACACGATGCTCATAACCTCACTCAGCATTAGATGGTTGTACAGTGCACTCCTTCAGTTGTACATCAATAGATAGAGAGGCTGCGGCGTCTGAAACTCTTGCTCCGATTACTAAAATTAGAGATATCTCTGCAAATCGCAATTATTAGCTCTTTTCCTCTTTAATTCTTATCAGCTACTTCCATCTTCCTACCTTCGATTCGGCCCCACCAAATTTTTAATTTCTGATGAAATTGCACTACTAATAAGAGTAATAATGTGATTAGATAGCTCAAGATTTATAAGCTCATTTTGCAATAATGATAATTTAATCAAGTCTATACAATGTAATATCATAAATGAGTCACGGAATCAGATATAACAAAATTAAATAGTAAGATTAACCGTATTTTCGTGTATAATTTTTTGAGGTAGTTTAGAGTTGTAAATTTGTACTAATACTAGAAAATTTTTAGGTAGTTTACAGTTGCAATTTTTAGGTACAACGCACTACTTATTTTGGTTCTTTCTAAATGTGATTTAAATAGTTGAAGCTTGAAGCCATGTTCGACTAAAAATGGTTGTTCAGTCAAATAGTATATGTTTGAAATATAGTACCAGTAGTATATTAGTACTCAATTTTTGTTAAGATTATTACTTGAAATAGTAGTAATAAATTTTATTTAAGATAATTACAGGATATTTCAAGATATATCCCATAAATAAGAATGAATACATGCATTTTTTTCTTAGAGTTTAAATCCAAAAATGCTTTATTGATAGTATAAAATTTCTAAATTTGAAAATACCATTCGATTTAAAATAAATTATTCAAATTATATAGTTGAGATGATTTGTACATTTTTCGGTAACTCAAGCTAACATTTATATTACTTCATTCATCCACAAATACGTGTCTCATATTCAATGGCGAATCCAGAGACTCTAGAAGGGTTGTATCCCCTCCTACCATCCAGATAGCCTAAATGTACCTTAATTGAGTTGAAAAATAGCATAATCACCCTAACAATTATGTTATTGTCTTTTAACTAAGAGGCTCCAATCCATTGATCCCCCCTCGCACTTCCTCCCTATTATATTCATCTATCTCCCCATCAATCCCATTGAGACGACCATTGCTTAACTAATGATGGCACCATCGGTGGAGCGCTTACGGTCATTGTTACAAGCACATCAAAACGATCCAAGAATTTCATTATTTCATATATTAGACGTTCATCAATGTCGGCAAGTGCAACATCCATATTTTATTTTGTCACTTATCAAAAGATTTGGAATTCCATAATTAGTGATTTGAAATATTGTTACATATCGTAATTTTAAATAAAATTGGTGTTTTTGACAACAATGAATATATTTTCTTCCTTAACATTTCCAACACGTTTTTCAGCAAATTCGAGGAATTAAAAATATGAAATTGCTGCAAAAATTAATAGCTGCGTTTACTCTTCTTGATTTACTCGAGCTTAAACTGCATCAACTACAATATCAAATTTTCAGTTGAGTTTGATGTTGATTTGAATTTCAACTTTGATCAAATAACCGAAGATGTCGAGCACCAGTTTCCTCACTAAATCACCGTCGTCTCTTCCCCGGGAGCTCCTCACTTCTCCGTCGCATCCTCAGCTCTCGGCGTCTCTGTTCAAGGTCCGCATTTTCTCTCCGATTACGCTTGTTTTAGTACTAGTATTTGATTTTAGGTTAATCCGATCCGTTGTCATTGCAGAAAGGAGCTTCTAATCAGAGGTTATTGATGCTGAAAGTCAGCTGCGATTCGGCGGGGAGCCAGCGCACCGCCAAATCCGACTCCTCCGCCGCCTACGGATGGTGCGCCGCTCTCGGCGGCGTTGGTTTTCTGGAGACGGCGTATCTGACTCTCGCCAATTCGGAAGCATTGTGCCCCATTGGCGAGGGATCTTGCGATGGCATCCTTAACAGTCACTTCGCTTCCATTTTAGGTATTCTTCTTTGACTAATTTTGAAATCGTTAGGTTATTATTTTCCCTCCGCTTTAGGCGATTGTGACTAATTTGTAATGGAATTGTTTGGTTAGTGTTGCTAACAGAACTTTTGTAAGAATGCATGTTTTCTAGTTGGTTTTGCTTTGTATTAAGGGGAATCAGCATCGCCACTTCTGTTTAAACCAATTGTTTCTGTGCCTTTGATGAGTGAGTATAACATTGATGCTGTCTATATTAAGGTGTTCCTCTGCCATTATACGGCATGGCCGCCTATGGATTAGTTGCGTTTCTCGGCCTAGGGCAACATATTGGTTTCCAGAATATGCCATTTGATGTCAAGAAAACGGATGCTGATATGGTCTTGGTTGGGATGGCTACCTCCATGGCAGTTGCTGCTGCGTACTTTCTGTGTACCCTGAGCACCGAGTTTGGTGGAGAGTCATGGTTATACTGTTTGACATCATCAGCACTGACCTTCAGCTTGTTCTTGATTACCATAAAGGTTCTCCCTAGTTTTCCTTTTCTCTTTTTTACAATATGTTACCAATGAAGAGAAGTTGTGAATTCCTTCTGCAGAATCTTGGGATCGACAGGATTAAAGAGATGTTGGGCTCAAAGTTATGCATGGCTAGCTTGCTTATTATAGCCTTGGCCGCATCATATAATGTTTTTCAACCTGTTTCATCAAGGTACTACAAAGTTTAGATTTTGATGCTCAGAGCTCATGCATCCCCTAATATATGTATTGAGTTATTTCTTCTTATGTATCCAACAGTTTTGCAATGACAGAATTACCATATGAAGAAAAAGAGATCACAACTGAATCCAGTCCTTTGGCTATTTCTCTTGCAAAACATCTGCACTCTACTGGAGCAAGACTATATGGGGCTTTCTGGTGTTCACATTGTGTGCATCAGAAATTGGTAATTTTCTTTCTCTCGTGTTGTTTGAGTCGGAAACTCTGCTTTACAAACTTGTGATCATTTCTCTCCACCGAACTCCACTAGAAACATAAAAATGAGAATCGTAATCCTGAAATGTAACCTCTCAGCTTTATTGAGGTTTACACTGTTACACTTGAACAAAAGATCAGTATCTCCGACTTGCTAAAAGTATCAGTAAGAAACACCTCATTTTCTTTACTGATATTCTGTAGCACTAAGAAACAGCATGAATAAGTGCTCTCCAGGAATGAATGATGATATTTTAGTTCTTCTCGTTTCTTGCTATCCATTTGAAGCATATAAGTCCGACTCCAAAAGTTTTCCCTCTTCATTGTTAAAGATTTCATTATGCTACTTTAACTTCTTTCATTCTTTCTTTACCTCCTTTTTGGTTTTAGCATCCGTCATATTCTTCTAGAAGCTTGTGGTGTACTATATATCTAGGACTTTTAAGAGGAAGGATGCATTTCACGATATAGAGATAAAATAAGAAAATTTATAAATCCTTAATTTGGTTCTTTACATTGACTTACAGAAGATATTTGCAGATATTCTCTTCTAAATTCCTTTTGCTTTTGATGTTTTGTACTGCAAATGAAACAGATATTTGGGCGCGAAGCAGCTAAACTGTTAGATTACATAGAGTGCTATCCTGATGGATTAAAGGCAGGAACTAAAATGGCCGAGGCCTGTTATGGTATTGACCTTAAATATTTTCCGTCTTGGGAAATAAATGGCCAGGTGCAAACTCCTCTTCATCTGAGCCAAATCTTTCCACCTTCTTGGTTTTCGTATCGTATATCTATGGATCTGTGTATTTATCAAAAATCTGCATTGATGAACTGTTTTATTCTACTAGTAGTAGTTAGTTTGCAGACCTTAGTGTAGTAAATCGCTAGTATATTTCAAATAAACAAAAACCATCATGCCATTACCGTTGCCCTTTTCTCGATGGATTCAACATTATTGAAAAATGGGGAGTACTATTAATTTTGATGATGACGTTTTAGATGTCTAATTTGCTAAGATGGCTACAGGTTTTCAGCGGTGAGAAGCCATTGGAAGAACTTGCAACATTGTCTGGGATGAAACTTGAAGAATTGAGTCATTAGAAGTAAGATTATCCCAGTTTTTGCTCTTCCCGCTTTTTATGATTTCTTCGAGAACCAAACGACATTATTGTTTCAGAGCTTAGAAAGCTCATATAGAAGTACTGAGATATGTGATGCAGACCTTAAGTAGCAGCTCTTTGAGTTTAGTTAACAAGTCAAGTTTTCTCTTTTGCTGACTTATCAATTTATTTAATGTCATATTTTGCTCTAGTGTTTTAGTTCAACAGTACATACTACATAAGTACATATCAAATCAGATGGAGAATAATTCTAAACATGTGTCATAATATTAGGAAAATGTAATACATAAAACAACAACATATGTTACACCAACTTGCACATCGATAACAGAAGTTTAGAACCAACTCAAACTCACACAAGGAGATATATTCGCAACGAAATCTATAGAATGCATGATACTATGCTGGATAGGTATATCGTATTTTGTTGAGTGTCGCATCTACAAAACCGATCATAACATGGCAGCACGCAATTGAAAGTTACTTAGAAGGTGGTGGGGCAAGGCCAAAGCTAGGGAAGAAGGGGATATTCGGGAAGCTTGTAGGGATCGAGGGAAACGGGGGAAGCTTGGGCATAGTTGGCTGAGTTGGGAACATTGGAATAGATGGCATTGGCGGGAGACTCGACATAGGAAACGTTGATGGGATCGTTGGCAACCCGGGAATCGACTGCAGTAGATGACGGGCTGCATCACATTTTTCAGTATGGATTGTGATTACAGCAAGAACCACAAAGCAGAGGTATATGGTTTTTGACATGATTCTAGTTCGAGAATTATATTACTATGAAGAGTAGTTGCTTTGATTGTTGTGATGAAGGTTTGTTTGAGGTACTTATATACTCAATTTCAATAATGTAAAATTTGACCAAAATAATTTGTCACGAATGTTGGTGGAAGTAAGATGTGTTGGTTGCGACTTGTATGTATATGTGTTCGATTCTGATGAGAAATTATGCATAAACCAATTGCGTGAGTACTTTTGTATGTAATGTAAATTAAGATTACGTTTTCTTTTTAATAATAAGAAGAAAACAATAAATCATCAGTGTATAAATGTATATTTTCCGTAGGAGTTTTTACATTCTACACCATTAATAACCGCTTTGCTTAAGAAAAGCTAATCATAACAAAAATAATAAAAACATAACAATTTTAGCCATTTACATAGAATAGTCAGATTGTTTTTTATGTTTTCGAACTTCTAACAAAAAATTAACTTAATATTATATTTTAATAAATTAACCATATTGCCAAAGGGTAGTATTTGGAATACTTAGGCTGGAAGTTGATGAACCACCTATGCAACAAACTAAATACTATTTTCCCTCCATCCCAATTAAGTTGGTAAAAAAAATTGACGTGGAGATTAAGAAATTGTGTTGAATAGATTAAATTAAAATGAAATAAAATAAGAGAGGGAAAAAAGTAGAAAATATAAGAGAAAGTAAATTAAGTAGGTGATGAAATAAAGTAAGCTGATTAGATGTTTTATTTTTTATCAAAAAAGAAATACGACTCCACTTAGATGGGAACTTTTTATTCTGAAAATTATTAATGTATGCATAAAAGAACATGTTTAGTAGTTTTTTACCGAATGTTTTCATTCTAACGACCCCATATAATTCCTTAGAATATGCAATAGAGCTTATAATGCGTAGGAAAGACCACTGGCAAATTTCGAATTTTAAGAATTACGGAGTACTAATAGATTAAGAGCATTAATCAGCAATTCTATTTAGGTTTGAACATTCTTTTTTTTTAAAAAAAAATTTGTATCGATATGTTGCACAACAATAGCACAACACAAACACTAAAACTTAAAACTGGAATTTTCCCCTTCAAACATAAGAAAAGAAAAACTGTAAAATTTTTTATTTTTCCAAATTCTACCTTGTTCATTTTCAATTATCTCGAATCAAGGCATGCGAAATATATTGAACAATAAGTTTTTTTTAGGTAGTTTTTTCATAGACCATGCCTGAAATAAACCACTCCTGCTACTAATTTAATAATATAGGCAATATAAGTAGAATCTACAATGTAGCCGCATTTAAAATAAATTAGGTGGAGGGGACACGAAATATGTTATAGAAGGTACAAGTGTAAACTATTAAGAGGCCAGAAATAAAAATTGATTATATGATAAGACTACATAATTAGTTAGATATTGAGCTGTTTGATTTGAGCTCAATTACAATTACTTACGCCGATTTTCAATTTAATTAAACAAGGTTTATGGAAGATTAGTGGCAGCCAAAATTAACTAATCGTCATATTAAATGTCTACTTCACGGCACTCAAACATATGTCTCTATGATTCTATCTTTCAACACTAAAATTTCTTGTCCCTACCCTAATTGTAGATGAACTAATTTGGCTAGAGAAATAGATACGGTCATGGTGGACAAAACTAGATTAAGCCGCAACGTGTGTTCTCGTAGTATAAAATATTACTAGTTATAAATAATTATTAAAAAGGGGTAAATAGTCATTTAAATCATCAAGTTTTATCAAAATTTGGTCTATCCCACAAAGTTTGAAATCCGCTAATTAAATCACGAAGTTTCAGTTTTTATAGTTTATCTCATAGGTCGAATTTTAGGTGGAATCTTTTGCATCTCTACATTGAAATCCATCTTGAAATCTCAATACAACTTTAAGATCAAGCACCTTGTGACTACACTTAGGATTATACACGCATCTTTTTCGTGATTTAAATCTCAATCCATTTTGAAATCTCAATCCACGTCAACAAAAATTCCACCTAAAATTTGGCAAGAGAAAATAGATATGGTCATTGAGGGCATAACTAGGATTAAGATTTAAGCCGCGACGTGTATCATCGTGATATAAAATATAGTTATAAATAATAATTATATATAAAAAAAAAAAAGAAAATTGTACTTCGTGATTATATCTTGGGTAATCACGGATAAGTGCATGAACTTTCACTTATTGCACATAAAGTATAAAATTTGTTTCCAATAGTCTAATCTTGAGGATCCTATACTTATATTAAAAATATATATAAAAAAAATAAAAATATAAATCATACGGAGTACTACATCTTAATATAAGCAATAGTGTGTAACATTTCAAGAGAGGCCAGAGGAGAGGAGATACATGATACCTCTAATGCATAATGAGAAAAAATAATCATATTTATTAGTACTATATTGAATTTTTATTGGAAGAATTTTAGAATATATTATTATACTCAAACAAAATTAAATACTACTAATAATGTCTTTTAACAGTGACATTAATTGGAAACGTATGTCATTCAATAAATAGTACTTATGGATTTGTTAAATAATTTAACATATGTGAATAGACTGTTGTGATATTAGTATTAAACATTTAATTAGTTTCTTAAGTAAATTAAAAATTTTGAAAAAGAGAAAACAAAATGCCCCACATTATGGCATGGGGTTAGCATAGTTTTATCACTTATCTTTTAGTGATTATTAAGAGTTTTTTCACGTTAAATTTGATTAAGAGTTTTATTAAATATATATCTTACGATTATATTTTTCTTAAATTTTCTTATTTAGGTTTGACTTAAAAGCTTTATTTTACGTTTAAGAGATCTATTCTCACATAGAGCAACAACTATAATTTTCTTACATTTTACATTGATTTTTCAACTCTACATTTTACATGTTCTTATTTACATATCTTTAGTTGAATTTTTGGTCTACATTGTACATTCCTAAGATTTAGGGTTCTAACTCTGTTTTTTCTCTTATAATTTATATTTTATTTCATTTTTATTAAAATTATCCTCTTTTTCGACAAAGTTGGTTTTTTACATTGAAAATGTTTTTGCCAAGTACTATCAACTATTATCAACTATCACCGTATCTAATTTTTACTATTGGTTCTCTAATTTGTCGGCTAAAATATTACTGATTTGGAACACCCCCTGTCCACCACCATTAAAATTCTTCGTCTGCCATGCCCACAGCATACCCTACCCGTCGCGACAACGAGCGTCACCAACCTCCATCCATGAGCATCCACAATGCAAGGGGGGCGTTCACCGAGCCGTCTCAGCTTGTCCTCCCATCTCATTGTGGATGCTCTTACAATTTCACAACAATATTATACTCTGTATATGGTAATTAGAATAACCAATCACAGACTCAAAGTCGACCGAACGTAACATAAGTTTTATTTTTTTAATTTAATAAAAGTACAACACAAGTGATAGTACTATAATATATGAAGCTTATTTTTGTTCAAACAATACTATACATATGCTTCATGATTATACATTACTATACTATATATATTGCATTTGCATACATCAAAGTATGAAAGTCTTAGTAGCTAGGAGGCGGCGCCAGCGCCTTGGGAGATTTGGGAGAAGGAAGGATGGGAATAGGGATAATGGCCGGAGCCGGACCTGGAGCAAAATGCAGGAACGGCCATGGTCGTGGCAGAGGAATAAACCCTAGGCTTGGGAGATCGCGCGCCGCCTCGCAATTTCCGGCCACCACAGCAAGAATGATGCACATCATGTGTAGGATTCTAGCCATTTTCTTTAAAATTTGATCAACAAAATATTGATGATTAGATTTAGATGAGATGAATGGTAAAGAAATTGCCGGATTTCATAGTGTTTATATAGTTGAATTGCATGCATATGGTGATGTGATTCTTTATTTTTTTATGTTGGAAAATTAATTTTCCATGATATTGATATTTGACCAGTTTTACCTTTCTATTTACCTGAAATTAAATGTAATTTAATTATTGTATATGCTATGTTTTCTTTTCATTCAAATAGACCCCATGAGGTGTTTAGATTTAGAGGTCCGATATTTAATTACTACTACTACTATATTTGAAGCTTTAAATTTTGATCGAGTATTTTTTTATTAGTTTTGAATATCTTATTCATAAAAAATAATTTTACTTTCCTATTTTGATTCATCAAAATTGGTTTGTCTATTTATTTTTCTATCTAATAGTAAGATGGACCTAATTTTTTAATAATGCTTCAAATACTTTTTATGTCTATTTTAATTTTACTTTTATTTTTGCATTAAAACATGTGTCATCCACTCACAGTTGTCAATTGGGTCGGGCCGATCCAGCCGAGCACAGCACAACACATGACTAACCCATTATTAAAACGAAGTGAGCTTAAACTAGTGTCGTTGGTTGAAGTGAGCTTCAATTGGGCTGTTTTTTAAACCATCATAAACCTACTCTAGCCAATATCCTTATGGACCCATACTACAAATCCTTTATTATTACTACTATTTCTCAACTAATTTGAACGTATTTTTAAGGGTTAATAACCAGAAAATACACCAGCTATAGATAAATTAATATTTCTTTGATAAAACAATACTCCCTCCGTTCCATAGTAATAGAGTTATTTTGCCATTTTGGTACGTTCCATAGTAATAGAGTCATTTCTATTTTAGTAAAAGTCAACACATTTTTCCACACTTACTTTACTCTCTCTGACTTTTTTCTCTCTTCATCTTTCTACCTTTTTCATTTTCCACTTTATTCTCCTTTTACTTAACTCACCTAACATAATTTTTCTTAATCTCCGTACCGAAAAGAAACGCTTCCATTATTATGAAACGGATGGAGTATCTCCTTAGTCTAGATAGGCATTCTAACATGTCACCTCAAACAAAGATGATATCATTATGGACATTCTAGGATGCCACCTTATATTCAGTTTGAACGAAATTTAAGTTTGTACTAATAAATTAGTTATACTATAAAAATTCAATTTTTTTACCCAGTTTATTTGACAATTTTGCGTTCATTATACCATGTTTTTGGACCTACCGAGCATTTCAAATTAAGCATATTCCTAATTATCGAATATCAATGCTATTCTAGAGCTTAGAAAATATTGAACACATATACTGATACACATGTATCAATAATATGTTGTCACGTGGAATAACCGTAACGAGAAGATTATTCAGACTACGGTCTGCCTACCATTTTGTAAAATTAATATTTTTATACCACGAATTTATGATGACGTTGCGTGCCTCTGGTATATTTTGTTCAACCAAATTAATCCGTTTCGGACTAATGTAGAAATGAAAAAAAAATATACTAAATAAAATCATTTTAATAATAACTTTTTAAAATTGTTTGGTAAATAAATGTATAAAACAAGACAGATATTGAGGCATTTATTTTTACTAAAAGGCAAAAGTGGAGACATGGAACGAAAAGTGGAGGCATTTCTTTTCATCGACCATCATCCATCGTCCACTTCCCCTTCTCGTTTCGTCCGCAGCCCCTGCTCCCTCACCGCCACAATTCCACTCCTTTTCACTTCTGTAGCAAGCCGATAGAAAGAGTTGCTAGTCTTGGCAAAGAATAAATACATTGAAGAGCAACAGCGTATGAAACGCGGCCCTTGGTTGTGTAACAGATCAAGATTGTTAACAATTTTAGCTACCAAATAATGGGTTTAGTCCTCTTATTTATCTTGTCATGGGCTTATCCCACCTACCAAACAACCAGATGTTTGGTGGCAAAATCAGGCATTGATCTGGGTGTGTTGTATATTCTCTAATTAAATCCAATATATTAGGATTCAACAATCCTCAATTAAAGCTTACAAATCAAGATTCCAGACTATGATTCTAACAATGCCAAAACATTTTACATCAAGTTTGAATTGAGAATGACATCATCATCATTATCTCTCCCAAAGAACTTGCTCGTCAATCTTGCTCAGCGCCTCATCGTCAATCCGTTTCCACGTCTTGATCACCTTCACTCCGCCCCAGGACTGCTCCCCCTTCTCGAGTTCAGCCAGGATCACTCTGCCTCGTCTCGCCCACCCAGCGACCCCATAACCGTGATATCCGAACCCTCCCCCATAGCAAAACCATATGCCTCCTAGAGTCCCACAGAAGTCGTTCGTGTGATCATGGCCTATGAACACGGCCTTCACGTCTCCAACGGATACGAGCGTCTTGAGCACACCAGAGTTTACAAGGGAGCATGCTGTGTACTCTCGATAATGACCAACCATATTGTAAATAGGACCTTGTCTCATTTCAGGAATCGGGATGTGGAAAAATGCTAATGATGGAATGGCAGCTAAATATTGAGATGTTCCAGATGAAGATTCGTCACTATCCAGCTTCCTTTCCTGTAATATATATCACCTGAAACTTGTCATTGATTTGAAATCTTCAATACAGCCTCATAATCGATGAAATAAAGTGAAAAAGATCTCTTTGTACAGACACTAGTTACACTAGACTGCATTTGTCATCAAACATGTACTAAACCAAATTATGACATGTAACAAGCAACAGAATCATCATAATGTCAGAAACTTGATTTAACACAAGCACATACGTATGTAGAGCGATAAAAAAGCAATGAAGTTTTAAATACTTATAATAGTAGAGGTTCAATATCAGGAGAAGTTTCACCTCAAGTTTCTGTGAAACGTTACGGAGCCAATTAAGCTGAGATTCTTTGATCCAATCATAAGTTCGAACCCCATTCACAACGGCTCTGTCCCCGCTGTCAAGAAAATAAAGATTGAGGACAGTACTATTTGCAAAATTGGAACCTGGAGCACCCCATATTCTGAGATCATAGTTTCCAAAGCCATCAATGTTTGGAACTGGAACCACTTTGTCGGAATGGTCACTATATTCAACTGATGGAAACGTTTGTGATAGAGAATAATCCATGAGGGATAAGAACGACATTAGTTCTTCACGAGTCATCGTAGATTCTTGGTCATGGTTCCCTAAAACAGCTGCCCAAGGGATTCCTGATTTCATAACTGGGCCAAAAGCTTGCAACATGGATTCAGCAGCATCATTAGCAGTCGACCCGAATATGTTGTCTCCTGGGAGGTTTACACAATGTGAAGGGTATATATCGGAAAAAAATACCAATAGTCTCATACTCATTTTGACATATATTAGCTAGTGAGAGGTTCACAGAATCAAATGCCTACATATGTTAGACTACTTAATTTGCAACATATAAAACTATAAAATTCAAATGCATAAAGTGATTAGTTCATGGAGTAATGGTTTAATACCAGTAAAAACAACAAAATCAGGTTTTTCCAACTGAATCATCCTCTCAAGAAACCTGGTTGTGTTAAGGTCAGAACAGCCAGCATAATCACTGTCCAACACATCCCGACATGGAGTCAACTTCCCATTCCCAAAATGCATATCCGCCACCTACATCACAAGCCAAAACCCATCAATATATTCAATCACTGAAAAGGAAACAGAAAAACAGAAACAGGCCAGAAATTATTAGCCTCCACACGAACTGAATCATGTTTCTTGATATCTAAAAACTACTTGGAGGATTTTGAAAGTGCCGTCAGCACGAAAACGCAGAGGGGTTGGTGCCGCTTTCTTGAATCTCGCATTTTGATGGTTTATGCTGAGTTTTGGGGAGACAAGAAGTGTGTCGAGTAGGTGTAAGGCTGAGCACACGAGTATGAGGTAGAGGATAGAGTGAATCCATGTGACCCCCTCTTCCCTAGCGAACAAAGACACAATGAAAACTCAATTTATTATCATCAACATTAACTTAAATGCAGAAGTTCAAAAGAAAAAAGAACATGTAAATATAAATCTTCCTAAATGTCAATGTATTAATAAAAGAGCCCAAACATAAATTTACTTTTTAAGGTCATGAGATTTGAAGAAAACACGTTAAAATTCACAAAACTAAGGTCACGGATGCGAAGAGTATCTATAGCCAAGGCCAATGTTGGAGATGGCAACATATAATGTTAAAGATTGAAATGATATATGACTAACATTAAAACGGGAGAGATTGTTGTCCAACTGCACTAGCCCCCCAGCTCGACACTCTTAGCCTACAATAAAATAATAAATATGGTGTGATCATGCACACATACTAATTGGGTAAGCACTGCAAAGTGTTATAATCAACTGCATAAGAAAAATAAACATGATGAACTATACAAACTTGCTTAATCATGTGAGACTACACTAAAGCGCCATGATCCATGTGGTCATATTTAATTCACATAAATGTTGCATAACAGAGCAACATTAAGATCCATACTCGAAAATGCTCCCAAGAGTATATTCTCTCCCCTGTTCAGTGCAGAAGAGACTTGTAACATATTGAAAACTGGAGGCTTTTATGCAAATTTATCTTAGAAGAGGCATATCGTTAACTTTATCAAGCAAAAGCCTTTAGTTGGGGGTCATTGATGAAGAATTTAAATATATTCGGGTGTTAAGCTATCATTTGTGGATCGTAGAGAGGTCAAATTGCAATTCTTAAAAGTTTGGTCAAAATCCCCAATTCAATAAAAAATGCACAGAAGTCAACATAAAAATCTTTGTCGCTGATCAATTAAAATGCTCCACAAAACCCCATGTTCTAATCGAAACACGCAAGCAACAATTACTCCGCCGTGCCGACACCAGATCTATGAATTGAGGCGGTGGCATCACACACTACCACTACCATCCGAAACCTCATAACCAGAGACATGAATGAAACTGAATTTGAATGGAAAGACGATACCTGAGAGAGGGCGAGATATGCCTTTGGCTTTCCTTTTTTGGACGAAAATCAATTGCCGAAATGAAGAATTCGTATGTGCTTCCGCCCCAAATTCACCTCACCTCACTGAATTCCATTCTTCTCCGTAGTAATTAGTGTTTAAATTTGTGTTTAAATTTGCACGTGACCGTAAATTGATCGATTAACCTTTTTCTACCTATTTTAATAAATAGTCTTACTATAAAAGAGTGAGTGATTATTTATTTCAAAATCGTCTTATTTCATTATTTTCATAGAGCAAGTCATTATTTATTTTATGAATCGTCTTATTTCTTTTCTAAATTAATCAATTTTTTTATTCTATGCATACAAACTAAAATAGTTTTTCAAATATTAAGGTAAAATGATAAAAATAGTGATATAATTTTAAAAATTGAATATATTTCTTTACTAAATTAATTCAATCTTTTTTATTGCATACCCAAATAATGATAGTAGTTTTCAATATTATAAGTTAAAAGGAGTCTCTTAAAATATATCAGTCGTTAGAGGATTTGAACTCGACTCGGATGGCGCAAAGCGCAATTGAAGATTGTAACTCACACCTTTAACCGCTTTCACAATTTAACTAGTTAGTTGTTTTAACGATGCATTATCTGTATGTGTCTTTCAAAGACGTGAAATCGAGACATACCTTTTTAAAGTAAAAACAAAAGTTTCTCAATAAATAGTTCTTTCCCTAAATTCATATGCTTTGAGAATTTCGCCCCCGAATAGCACAAAGAAAGAGTGTCGTTTGATCCTAGACCTTTATCAACAACCACTTAATCCAATCTTATCACCAAATTTTACAATATTTAATTAATTTATATCTCAAAACCCAATCATACACTCCCTCTGTCCTACTTTAGGAGTTTCGGTAACTTTTGCATACCCGTTTTGTAAAAATCAATAAATAGTTAAAGTGGAGAAATGGTAAAGTAAGAGAGAGAATAATGTTGAGAAGAGTCTTAATTACATTATTTTATCTCTTACTTTACCAGTTCTTCACTTTAAGTATTTAATATAATTATTACAAAACAGATGTGCAAAATGACCGGGACTCCTAAAGTGGGACGGAAAGAGTATTTTTTATAGTTATCAATAACCACCCAACCACACCGTTATATATTTAATTTTATACTTACTTTTTATGCTAATGTTATTACATGAAATATTTATTATTACAATAAAATTTATATCAAAGAAGAATAATTACATGAGGGGAAAATATGAGATTTTTTTTTTGCAAAACTATAGAATATTTGGTCTCAGTTTATAGAAGATAAAAAATTATAAATTTTCGTATAGATTTTATAATTTTATACTAGTATAATATTTTAAAAAAATACTATTTATCAATAAATGAGATTATGCCATTTAAAATAATCTCATTGACTGATAAATTAAATAAGTTGAAAGACCGCATGTGTGTGGTTGCCATCCATGCAACCACGATCAAGGAGAGAGAGACCATTTGTTTCAATTTTTTTTAAAATTGCTTGCTGACTTGTTAGTCAATCAAAGATGACCGATAAACATGGCATAATAATAAACAACTCATGCTCTTTTTATCAAAATGACTATGTAATTAGATCGTTTTCTTTTGACCAAATAATCATAATAATTGGATTGATTTTGTTAGTCAATGACATATTAGCGATAAATTCATATAATCAATATATTTTTGACTAAATTAATGATCATTAAGACATCTATACATCTATAAAAGAGGAGTTTTAGGGGTATTTATAGAATAATCATTAGAGTTTTAGGGGTGTTTATGGAATAACCATTTAAGCTTAAAGCTATAATTGTATATGCGATACAAGAAGTTAATTATATGCAATACATGAATGAGTATTGAGTTCATGCCTTTGTTAATTTGAAATATAATGCGTGAGTAATGGAATGTGATCATGGGAGCATTTGGCTTTTCACTTCTTATAACCTCCATTATCTTAATTTTATTGTTTATGGTATTTTAATTTCATTGTCTTTCTATATTCTCATTTTGTGCCTATAAAAGGCTTGGAATAGTATATGGATTACACACCAATAAAAGCATTTTACTCCTGATCTCTCAAACTCTTTACATTTTAGTGTGTAGTTTAAGAGCACTATATTGCTTTATTCTCGGAGCTCCATCAATTTTTTCGGTGCCTAGCGGAAGCATTTTTCTCCTGATCTCTCAAACTCTTTACATTTTAGTGTGTAGTTTAAGAGCACTATATTGCTTTATTCTCGGAGCTCCATCAATTTTTTCGGTGCCTAGCGGGTTTGAAGTGTTTCTACATGCTAGGAGAAAGTCGTTTTTATTTTTGGAGATAATACGTCAAATCGAGAGCACTAGCACAACATAATTTACCTTGCGGAAAGAGAGCTTTTCTCGACTCTACTTATAGTTTGTTTTTTTATTATTATTTCCATTGTAATTTTTATTCCACTTATTGTTGTTTTTTCGTTAATTGTAATAGTTAGAGTATCGCCGGTAGATGGTTAAAGAATTTTTAATATTTCTAACAATTCTTAAAGAGAATTGGGACATCCCTAAAACATGCTCATTTTTACGAAATTTATTAGTACTATTTTTTATTAGAATTGAGAAAGCGAAAAAAGTTTTAAATTTTAACTTTTTGATAATTTGGCAAAGTAAAAGTGGAAAAGTCTTTGGAGAATTTGTCTAAAACCGTGTGTGACATTAATTTAATTCACTTGCAAAAAATGTTTAATTGTGAATATGTGTTACTATTGGAAAAATAAATTGTTTTCCACTCAAGAGTCCAACAATAAAGTAGTTTATTTAAATGGAATATTAATTGTGCAATTATCATAATTTTACTACAAACGTCAAACAATATACTAGAATGATTCCATAATTTAAATAGAATATTAATTGTGCAATTATCATAATTTTACTACAAACGTCAAACAATATACTAGAATGATTCCATAATTTAAATGTAAACCCACCACAATTTTATTCTTCTTTTTGGATACAACAAATATTTTGTGGTTCAACTAAAAATATTTCATGTACCCAAACATGCAAAGTATAGTTTTATATTTAATACTTAAAAGGATGGCCATTTTGAATAAAAATTTATAATTTAATTAAAATTGTGATTTATTAATGAATTTGAATCTTTAGCGGTAGTTTCTTAAACCCTTTACTACAATTGATTGTATACTAATTAGAGAAAATAAGTTTTCATTATTATGGTGCAATTGTACACAAATCGATAGCAGCAATACAAAATTAATTGATTCAAATCCTTTTTTATTACTAGCAGATTATAACGTGAAAGGTCAAACAATTTGTAACTCATTTGTTATTAATTAAATTTATAACAAATAATATTGGATTAAATTCACTAACTATACAAAAAGCTACCCGTTTTCTATAAATTTGACTTGTATAAGGATGATTTACTGAAATGGAAATAAGAAATTTGATTCGACTTTGTTCTATAAAATAATTGAGTTCTACCAAGCAAAGAAGTTTGAATAATTGATGGAAATTCATTCTTGCTAGGGGCAACTTCAACAATACTTCAACTCTTTGTTAAGATTGAATTAGCTCCAACCATTATGCAAAAGGTATCCTATTTCATTTTTTTGCTATTTTTGTACAATATCTATGTTTATTATGTTGAACTATAGCACTGATCTCAAATGAGTAGTATGTTTTTTTCTCTAATGTTGCAAATTTCATTTACACTATTGCTTCTTTGTTTGTTGAATAGAGAAAGGGAGAGAAGTAACTAATTGAGCTGGCCGACGAGTAAAGTTTGGGTATGAAGATGTTTGTTGTCCAGAAAAAAAAAGCCACGTAAACATTTGACGAAGAAGATGAGAATGGAAGCTTTTTTTGCTAGGATATATCGGCTAATTATATGAATAGATTCCATCAAATGTTATCAAATGTTCACATTGCACAAATGAGTTAGAATTATAAACGTGTATAGTTGTATAATTAGTGGCTGATTATATGAATAGATTCCATCATGGAAATATATGTAATGGCAGAGGCATCTTTTAAGGCTATATTATAGGGATATTTTATTTTTTAAAAATAACAATTTATATATGCAATATTGGAAGCAATTTTTAGGTCTAGATATTAGGGACATGTATTATTTGATCATAATCGATGCTAAATTGCTAATCAACCAACAATTCTCCATCATTAATTTTAATAGAGATTTCGTACACTTTTTGAATGGTCCATATTAATCTTGATCAATATAACGACGAGAGGATTGCATGTAGTTTTGTAATTAGAGATTTCAGAATAGAGATTTATACTCTGAGTTTCCTTAATTACATTTAATGTTAAATATAAAACAAATTAGTTTTAACTATTAAGAAATTCAAATTTATTTTAGTTTTTTTATTTTTTAAACAATACACTATTATTCATGTTTGACAATTTCTATTATTTATAAATTAGTTGTGATTCACTTAAAAATTAGTAAAGATGATTATTTAATTTAATTATTTGTTTGGTTTAATATTATTAATAACAAATATACTAATGTTAAATTATGTACTCCTATAATCCAAAAATAATAAAACATCTAATAGTAAGTTATTTGAGCCTTCATATATGTATTTCATTCCTTCTATTACATTCCTAGCACCCGTGAAACATAATTATTCGATTAGATAGAAAACAAGTCTACCTTCAATAAAACACTATTTCTGGCTCCAATAAATAATACCATTGGGTGAATAGATGCTTGGATGAATGCAAGCAAGATTCTTTTATTTGTTTACCGTTCACATAGCCATATTGTAAAACACTTTTTTGATATGAGCATATAAACAGATTTGCAGCCAAGATTTAGGGTAGAAAAACCTAAGGATTATCAAGTAGGCCGACCCAGTGTAAGATATCGAATACAGATCTAAAACCCCCAAAATAGAATAAGTAATCAATAAAGTAAAATTGAACTGGGACGGAGGGAGAATTTTATTGATCTTTGGCTCATTTGTTGGTCATGGTAAATATATTTTAAAGTTAAGGGTTTAGGATTTAGGTTTCAAGGTTTGAGTTTTTAGTGTATAGGGTCACTATAATGCAATGAAATGAAGTTCGACTAGGAAGTGTCTCACCAGTGCAATCTTAAATTATAGCTTTTGATAAACAATATCTTAAATCTCATTAGGATAAGTGGTAATTATACATTCTTTAGGATTTTTTGTTTTGGTGACGTTAGAACTATTGTTCAATTATATTATGATTTTTGTTTTAAATCTTTAATGCCATTGGAATCTATCTTAAGCAATAATGTATGGAAGATCTTAAATTTTGTGACAATAATAAAAAATAGACATTTTGCATATGAAAATAAATATTGTTTCAGACAAAAATAAAATAAAATGACACAACCAGAATTTAGAATCAGTAAATTAAATAATTAAATTTTAAAAAATAGGTTTATTAAGAATAAGTAATATTTATACACTAATAAAATTTACTACTTTTATCAAATGTATTGTTGTATACGTTTATAATATATTTACAGTTTTAGACTTATATAATAATATTGTTTTCTATTTCAAATAAATATTTCATATTTTTGAAGAAAATAAATGGACCGTGCATAGCACAGGTGTGATACTAGCTATATATAAAATATCACATTAATAGCAATACACCAATTCCTTTAAAAAAAAAAAAAAGGCAATACAAAGAAACATATTATACATCAGTCAATAATTAATGACTAATTAGGAAATTAGAAAAAACTGTGGCTGATACTAAGTTTATGTATTACTATTATTATAAATCCAATTCTATTTTGTATTCCATCGCATGTCTATATTTGAAACATAAAACTTACACCTACATCAATATATAAACACTAGTTTATCAAGAATACACAATAAAAACACTTAATTTTTAGCCTAATTTTGGACTTGTTATGCTATTTTTCATTCGATGTATAAATAGTTATTTGTGGCTTCATTCTAGCTTTTCGATTTTGATGCTATATCTAGAATTGTGTTCATTGTTTTGAAAAGATCCCAAGATTCCAATCGAATTTCTTGCATGAATCATCTTCGTCATTTCTTTCTCTTTTCTAAATGTCAATATATAAAAATAACAATAGAAAATTTATGATTTGTTGTCTATTTTGAAGTAGTATGTGTTTATACTAGGATATAAAATCAAAACATTGAGACCACGACGTGATATTTAATCCAAAGAGGAAACGTGGGGCCACGGCCACGATTCACGTGCTCGCATCAACCCATTGCACGTCATTCCCCCCAATGCCAATTAAACAGATCTCTCTAATTTTATTATGTCTCTGATTTTTTCTATATTCTAGTAAAATTACAATCGACATACTACATAGTTTGATTTTTGTTGTTTATTTATTTTAATAATACTAGTATTTGACAGTTGTATCCGTTACAAGGCAATATTTTGCCAAATCTTTTCTAATTTAAAATATAAGCCTGAGTTGTCACTTTTTCAACAAAATTCAATAATTTGTCCCTTTCTTCTTCTCTTCTCACACACAGCTCTCTTCTCCTCTACTCCACTGCTGCATTTGCCGGCGACGAAACCCTAAATCAATCGCAGCCCAACGCCGCGGAGAAATCCTAATTCAATCATGGCGGCGGACGACCCGGCGGTTATCTACCTGCACGGAGATCTGGAGCTCCACGTCCTCGAGGCGCGCTCGCTCCCCAACATGGACCTCTTCTCCGAGCGCCTCCGCCGCTGCTTCGCCCCCTGCGGAACCGCCTCCGACGGCGAAGTCTACGCCAGCGGCGGCAGCAAGGCCAGCAGCCGCCACGACCGGAAGCTGCACCACCACCGGAAGATCATCACCAGCGACCCCTACGTCACCGTCTCCGTTCCCCAGGCCACACTCGCCCGCACGCGCGTCATCTCCAACTCGCAGAACCCTAAGTGGAACGAGCGCTTCCACATCCCCTTAGCCCACCCCTTCGCCAATCTCGAGATCCGAGTCAAGGACAACGACGTCTTCGGCGCCGACACCATGGGGAAGATCCTCATCCCCGCGGCGGAGATCGCCACCGGCGACGAGCTCTGCCAATGGTACCCCCTCATTGGCGCGTCGGGGAAACCGCCCAAACCCGACTCCGCGCTGCATCTTAAAATGAAATTCACTCCGTGTGATAAAAATCCGCTGTACAAGCACGGCGTCGCCGGCGATCCCAGCCATGGAGGGGTTAGGCACACTTATTTCCCTCTCCGGAAAGGGAGCGCCGTCACTCTGTATCAGGACGCTCATGTGTTTCCAGACAAAATGCCCAAAATCGAGCTAGACGAGGGCTCAATTCGGCAGCACGCCACTTGTTGGGAGGATATATGCTATGCCGTCGCCGAGGCGCACCATTTGATATACATTACAGGATGGTCTGTTTTCCATAAAGTTAGGCTGATTAGAGAGCCCACCAAACCCTTGCCACGAGGTGGCGATCTGATGCTTGGAGACCTGTTGAAGTATAAGTCTCAGGAAGGAGTTCGAGTTCTGCTGCTGGTTTGGGATGATAAGACTTCGCATGATAAATTCCTCATCAACACGGTATGATTATGATATGTAGCATTTCTTCTTCTTAAACTTACTTAATATACTTTCTGTGGCCGTTAGAGATAGGTTTATGATTAGGTAGGATACCTTTTTTGAGCGTCTTTTATATTATGCTGCATATCATAAAATATGTCCACTGGAGTAAAGTAATTCAGTTATTTTATTCTTGTGATAAAGTCAGCTTAAAATTAATCTCTTTGGGATGATTTTACTCTCTACTTTTAACTATTTCTGTCGGCATGTTTGCTGTGAACATCAGAACCAAGTGTATGCTGCTTTGTTTATATTTTTAATAGACTAACTTTTATCGTATATCCTTCTAAGCTCATATGTTTAGAATGTGTTGAGTCAACAACCAAGATGTGATTTTTTTTGGAGCGGAAGCTACTATCGAACTGTTAATATTTATCAAATATAACTACTACAACTACAATTATTTTAATGTAGCAGCCAACCAAGAACAGTTAAACATAGAATCCATATACTTATAATTACTAAATGCATATTATCTATAGTTATTTTTAATTTTTCTGTTAACTTCATCAGCCTTGGTAACCTTACATGGGGGTTGGAAGACTGAAAATATCTATGCATTACCATATTACCATCAGATATGTGCACTTTGAATGGGCGCTTAATGTTTAAGAGCCCTATTTGTACTATAGTTTTTTTCCTTATCATAGTGAATTTTACATATGTACTTCCATGCCTTTTCTTTAAGCACATATGATCCTGAACTGAAACATTAAGCATATTTGCTTCAGCATCACATGTATGCTACTGTACACGGCCTGTGCCTGTTTTGACTCCACTTTTTTAGGTTTCTGTTGTAAAAGTTGGCTCAAAGAGTTGATCTTTAATACAGTCTTAAAGAAACTGATGCTTTGAACAATAATTCACTTATATTCTAACTTTCCGATATATGGCATGCTACTCAGATATATATCTGTATGTGTTGATTCTTTTAATTGTGAGTTTCCTTATCTCTCTTCTGTCTGAATTGTTCTATAGTGGTAATCAACAGGTAAGCTTCACTTGCTAAGATGACTAATAGTTTGGTGTCTTTGGATGCAGACAGGTGTGATGGCAACTCATGATGAAGAGACAAAGAAGTTTTTTAAGCATTCATCTGTAATTTGTGTTCTGTCACCACGTTATGGGAGCAGTAAACTTAGCTTTATTAAACAGCAGGTAGTTTTACATGGCTGCTGTTTCTATCTGGGAGTGTCTTTATTAGTCTTTCTTGTGTTTTAAGTTCATATAAATAGGTTAAGTATGATGCAATCAGACCTTGTCCTACTATTTTGAAATACAACCCTAGGGACCATTTTCTTAGCATGTTTATATCTTTTCGGTAGATAAAAGAAACTATCAGATCGGGAAAGAGGCATGGCCACCACTTTAAAGTTTAAACATGACAAGGGTGCTGAGGAAGCCTTATTTGACAGTAAATATATGTAGAAACAACAAATTATGGGAAATTGTGATTAAGATAATCTATTTTGCATTGTCCTCACTCCTCAGAGACCGTGGCATGATTTGTTCTTAATTTCCTGCTAATTTTCTGAATCCCGTCTCCAGAAGCTTAGTAGCCTCATTTTCCCACAAGCTTCATTTTCTGCTGAATAACTTTTGTAATCTTGCTCCAGGTAGTTGGAAACGTGTTTACACACCATCAGAAATGTGTTCTTGTTGATACTCAAGCACCTGGAAATAATCGAAAAGTTACTGCCTTTATAGGAGGTCTTGATCTGTGTGATGGTCGGTATGATACACCTGACCATCGACTATTCCGTGATCTTGACACTTGTTTTAAGGATGATTTTCATCAGCCTACGTTTCCGGTGAGTAGTTTATGCTTTAGTTGCTTTAATTTTTGATTGACATGAATGTCTGTTTCTTAAGTATTGTAGTTTAAACTATGTGCCATGATTGTGGAGCCGTGGTGGTGTGCACAAACATTGTATATTTATATATACTCCCTCCGTCCCAACTAAGTTGAGTCGTATTCCTTTTTGGGATGCCCTCATTTCCTTTTTTTAAAAAAAAACAGAACATCCAATCACTCTTACTTTATTCAATCATCTACTTTACTCTCTCTTTATCTTTCCTACTTTATACCTCTCTCCTACTTTTCAACACGATATCTTAATCTCCATGCCCAAAAGTTGCGACTCAACTTAGTTAGGACGGAGGGAGTATTACTTTTGCCTTCTTTATGAGTTCGTATGAGCTCAACTTTCCCAATCAATCCTAAATGGTCTACTATTTGAACTGTAATAGAGTGAAGTGTTTATCTAGATGAAAATAAAACCAAACTATGTGTAGAAAGGAATGAACCGAAAGAGAAGAAAAGGAACTTGAACAAGAACCTTCCCCAAGCATGAACACTGGTCAGGATAACATCAAATTCTAACCCAGCTAACTCAAGTAAAGCATAGAAATAGTCCTACTCGGGCCCAAGGTAAGGTCCAATAATCTAAAAGCCCGACAGACTTGATAATAAAATTAACTCAAACTTATAAAATAGGACTAATATGTAGCATCTAGAAAGGAATGAACCGAAAGAGAAGAAAAGTAACTTGCAGTCTTGCACAAGAACCTTCCCCAAGCATCAACACTGGTCAGGATGTAATCGAATTCTAACCCAGATAGCTCAAGTAAAGCATGGAAAGAGTCCTTCTCTGGCCCATGCTAAGGTCCAACAATCTAAAAGCCCAACAGACTTGATAATAAAATTGACTTGAACTTATAAATTAGAACTAATATCTAGCATCAGAAATGTGCAGTGAGTCTAGTTGGCCTTTGCTAGTTTTCTTGTTGATTCGATATCGTCTCTTCTGTTTTCAGGATAATTAGTTTGACCTTCAGGATGTTGGTTTTGAGAAAAGTAGAATAAAACCTCATTCATGTGTTTGGTTTGTAATAGGACAAAGTTGAAGTAAAATGTTATACTGATTTACCTCATCTTATCACTGAAGCATACTACAAATAATTAAATGAGAAACTTTTCATGATCATCACTACTTACTGGGTTCATGAACCAATGATGATAGTGTGATTCTACTCAGTTAAATCTTGAAAATTGTCAACCTTCCGTTAATCCCTGGAATTTTGGTTACTGTGAAAGCATTAGTCATGTTTACTAGAGTCTTTATATAGTTTATACAAGGTATAAGAACAATAGTACTATTACTTATGGCTGGAGGGACCATAAAGGCATAAACGAGTTAACGAGGTCGTTGGTTCTCGCTGCCACCGCACAAGTTAAGGGACCTCCAGACTTTCCTTTGTATACCTACTTTAATCCCCTCTCTTCAGGTTGTAGCTTAGGCTTGATAAAAATCAATTGTTAGTTGAGCAAATATCAAATGCTGGGGAACATGAGAGAGGATACTATTCTGTAGTCTGTATAGTAAGAAATGAAACTCAAAAGCATGAAATAAAGCTCAAGGAAATAATATAATCTTAATAGCTACTGACTGTGAGGCGTTATGCCATCTGGAAATTTTTTTAGATTTCTTATACAGCAGTCCTTTTGATTCATTTTTTGATATCATGATATGCTGTCTTATGGTCTGCAACACTAGGTTGGTGAGTGTTTAAGTAACTTTTCTTTCATCCTTTTTATCATTTTACATACTTAGGCAGGAATGCAAGCTCCAAGGCAGCCATGGCATGATTTGCACTGCAAAATTGATGGACCTGCTGCATATGATGTTCTTATAAATTTCGCCCAACGTTGGCGCAAATCAACCAAGTGGAGAGAATTTAGTATACTGAAGAAAAAGATGTCCAATTGGGATGATGATGCCATGATAAAAATTGAGCGAATATCATGGATATTAAGCCCTGCCCTTACCGTAACTAAGGATGGAACTTACAGGTATTCTCAGGAGGATGATCCCAAGCTATATGTGTCTAGAGAAGAACACCCTGAAAATTGGCATGTTCAGGTTGGAATCCCCTGGATTGGAAGATTGCAATTTATTGTTTGATAATTTTGGGATGATTGTATTTAGTATTATTTTCTTCTTTAGATATTCAGGTCCATTGATTCAGGGTCACTCAAAGGCTTTCCCAAATTCTATGATGAAGCTGAGGAACAGGTTAAAACACCCTCATACTTTTTTCCTGTGGCATCTTTTCTATATAAACTGCCATGAGTCTGGGATATGTGCATTATTTACAGAAATATTTCCTTTTCACCCATCATTCATAATGGTTTCTCTTTCCTTTTCCTTTTTGTAAAAAATAATAAACTTTGTTTGATTGCAGAACCTTATTTGCTCCAAGAATATGGTGATCGACAAAAGCATTCAAACAGCATATATTCAGGCAATAAGATCTGCTCAGCATTTTATCTATATTGAAAATCAATATTTTCTTGGTTCTTCATATGCTTGGCCTTCATACAAAGATGCAGGTAAAGATCGATGTCTGCATTTTCCTTAGATTAATTTTCTCTCTAAGTTTCTACGTACTTTTTGGTTGAATTTGCATTTAATAGACATTTATATGTAATGTGGAACTTTATTTTGCGAGGGTTTCGTGTAGTTTCAGTAGTTCTGCTTCCAGGATAATTTCTCCTGTTTTTCATTCATGTATGAATAGTCTTGAGGCCACTTTAGTTTGTGGGATCTTGTGTTGGTTTGGGAAAAAAATGCATATTATTTTCATACATGCTATCATAATACATAAGCTTCTGTCTACTTATTCAATAGTATGATGAATAATATTTTCATTCTTGTGACCAAATGGCAGGGGCTGATCATCTAATCCCTATGGAGTTGGCTTTGAAAATTGCTAGTAAAATAAGAGCTAACGAGAGATTCGCCGTGTACATTATTATACCAATGTGGCCCGAGGGAAATCCCAAGGACAATGTTGTGCAAGAAATTTTGTTCTGGCAGGTAATTTGCAGTTTATTTATTGTTGACGAATTGTACCTTTATGCATATACTGGTTTCACAAGTATCTTTATTGATATCATGCTCTGTGGATCATTGATTCAATATGCATTAATTTGTTTATTATGGCAAGCATTGATGCTATATTTTGCAGTGTAATAGAGTCTATATTTTTCTGCCTCTTTGCTTTTCGTTCATATAGGAGAAAAGGGAAGGCTTCTAGAAGCACTCGGTGATGCTAGGTTGAGAAGTTACTGTGACTGTTTGATGATTTGTTGGAGATATTGGTAATAAGTGAGGGTTCGAAATGAAAATATCTGCGCATAGATTCATATACGATAGTCAATAAATAGAACTGCAAGATTAGGTTGAGAAGTTACGGATTACTCTTGTAATCCGTAAACTGCAAGATTCATATACGATAGTCAATAAATAGAACTGCATGTCAGTTTCACTAGTAGTATTATTTCTTTCTAGGCTCTTAAGTCGTATCTTGGGTACAAACTTATGATGTTATCAAGTGAAGTCAAATTCTCAGATACTGAGATTATACTCTTTAAATGCCTGTGTATACAACAGGGACAAACAATGCAGATGATGTATCAAGTTATTGCAAAAGAGATCAAATCAATGAAACTCGATGCACATCCACTAGACTATTTGAATTTCTACTGCATTGGAAACCGGGAACAGGTTACAGGTCCTGGTGCTGCCTCAGCGGATGCTGCTAAGGTTAGAACGAGATCCATCCTTTCTTGTGTTTAGAATAATGAGATGCATGAATCGACATTATTGTGATATAAGAAACGATCACCCAAATAGAGAGGAATATGTAAGCAAATTATTGTTAAGGTTATTGATTCCATTGATAGTACCCTTGTTAAGGTTCACTGAAAGAGAATAGTAACCCACTACTTAGTTTTTCACTGGTTTGAAAATATGAGAAGATTTCTTTACATATTCGCTGATTGATAGAGTTAAAAAAGTTTCAACACATAATATATAGATTTGCATATGCATATTTCTTTCCCCTTAGATTGTGCATTTATATGTGATTCTCCTCCCTCTTAATTTGCGATTTCATACAGATTTCGGAGGCACAAAAGTTTCAGCGGTTCATGATTTATGTGCATGCCAAAGGAATGGTGGTGGATGACGAGTATGTAATAATAGGATCTGCCAATATAAATCAGAGATCAATGGCTGGCTCAAAAGACACAGAGATAGCAATGGGTGGATATCAACCTCATCATACTTGGGCAAAGAAGCAAAATCATCCACATGGCCAGGTTTGTTTTCCTTCGAGAGGTTTTTGCTGCTTTTAGCATCTATATATGGTTTTCAGATTAAGACACTTTCTTATTATTATCTGATCATCAGCATGCTTTTACAATAATTATCATCGTAAAACTATATTTTGCAACTTGATATCATGCAGATATGGTGGTGTGTTAGCCTTGTAGGAGTAGTATTTTTTGATGATTTATATGCACCATGACTTCTAACTCTCACTCAAATATGCAGGTTTATGGATATAGAATGTCGCTATGGGCAGAGCATCTTGGTATGGTCGAAAAAGTTTACAACACGCCAGAGGATTTGGATTGTGTGAGGAGAGTGAACGAGGTTGCTGATGATAATTGGCAGAGATACACCTGCGACGAATTTAAAGAGCTGCAAGGTCATATTCTCAAGTATCCGGTGGCAGTTGATGCAGATGGCAACGTAAATCCGATGAAAGGACATGAGAACTTCCCTGACGTCGGGGGCAGGGTTCTGGGAGCCCATTCTCCCACCATTCCCGATATCTTGACAACGTGATGCCAACCGTGTGTGTGTACGGACCTTGAATCAACTGGTGTTTGTGTTTATGTAGAAATTGATTGTTTGCATTTATTTGTATTGAATCAGGGAGTATATAAGTATTGGATTTGGGTTTGTAAATTTATTGTATTCATGTGTGAATATGTTTGTATATGGAGAGATCGGGCTGCAGATTGTGATTGTAAAATGTGTGGTTTATGAGCAAATGAAATGAGATTCAGGGACTTGGGAGTAATCTTAGCTCTTCATTATCTGCAACTCTTTCTATGCAATTAATCTCGTATTCTAATTAATTACTATCATATTCTTATGTTGTGTCGACATCAAGTAACAGAGTACTGTATTCTTTATTCTTTAGTGTATATAATTTCATGGTTTTATGTTCTTAATGGACATAGACGTGACGTCTATACATACATTTCCAAAATGACATAATTATGTTTCTTCTACTATAAGGGGGGGGGAGTAATCAATTGTTATATCTGTCATTTAATTATTAACTACAACTAATTTAAGGCCATAGGATTTTAGAAAACGTGTGGTCTACAATTTATCACGTATAATTTTCGTTTTTATTAATTAAATTGAAAAAGATAAAAAAAAAAACTCCAAATTAGGGTTTTGGATGAAAATGTCAACATAGTGTTCCGAAAATGTCAACACAATGCTTTGTGAATATTGCTTATATTGACATTCTACATGTATTATATTAACATATTGTATATAGTTTGTTGACATTTCTACACTTGTATGCGAAAAGATTAAAAAATTTCAAATTTTTTTTCAAATTTTGACGTTGGAACATATGCATGTATGATATCGTTAGAATCCTTATAAAATTATTTTAATTTGATATATGTTATATGAATTTAAAGTTTTGGGATTTCTTTTAAAAGTTAGTTATAACTAAACATGTAGTTAATTGACATTAATACCCCTATTGATATTTTTTGAAATTAATCCTATGGCCTTATTGACGTTGTTCGTTGATTGTATTGACATTTAGGGATTAATGATCTAAGCTTTTAATTTGAATATTTAATAATTATTATTTAATTATAGTTAGCAATTAAGTTATGAGTTAGCAATATAACACTCCCCGTAAAATAAGAATGTTGTATTTGCCATTTTCTAGTAAAACGAAACCAATAAGGATATGTTACTACTATTATTTTCATATTTATATGTTACTGTACTACATTATATTTTACACGACAAGCTCGAATTTTTATTGCGTCAAAACAAACAAAATGCAAGATGGTAAATGAAGCTTATCACGTATAAACCCCAAACGCGATATTTATAAATGCCCTACAAAATACAGTATTTACTTTCAAGCATTATTGCCCTGCAAACAGGAAAATTCAAGTTATAAATGCAACATTTATACAAAATATTTCTGTATGTTGGAGTATAATTCTGAGGTTTTTATCTTTCCCTTATAAAACTACCAAGCATGATGCATCATCGATACTGACCGAACTATAAAACGGAACATAAAGCGGAGATTTTTTGAAGAATAAGTCGTGAACATTTTTTCAAAAATAATCAAAATCATGAAACAAAGATAATTGACTCTAAAATAAAATAAATTACGCAAAATGATGGGAGTGGGTAAGTTTTTGGGTGAGGGGAAATAAAAAGGTGTCGTATATATATTAATACATCACGCCGACATGACAATGCATAAGTATTATCGGTACTATGAGACAAATTTAAATGAAAAAATATACTCCATTTAAATAAAAATCGATAATTTTTTATACCCTCTTCCCCGTCGACAAGAAATAATTTCATTTGTAGAGACGTCATAAATTTTAATAGGAAATTGGTAAAGTAAAGAAAATGTGAGAAAGTTAAGTAAAGTAAAAGAGATTTTAGGAGAAAAAGTAGGTAAAATATGAGAGAAATGAAAAAAAATGGATAAAGTATATGAGATAATAACTTTTCATTTTTATAAATGAGATTATTTTTTATGGACATTTCGTGGACGGATGAAGTAAAAAATAAGTTGTATCAATCCTTGCATATAGATTTTGAATAAGAATAAAAAATTATTTTTTAAAATAATCATTACTTCCTCTATCTCACAAAAGTATGCATTTTTTATTTTTATGATAAAAATGAAGTGTTGACTCTTATTGTGGAACCGACCAAAATGAGAAAGAGTGACAATTATTGTGAGACGGATGAAGTGATACTTTAATTTCTTTTTCTTTCTAGTATCTGTTTCTTGCTTTACCAATAGAAATGTGGAACACTACGAGCTTTAATGCAAAATTAGTAAAGTAAAAGAGAAGAAAAAGAAAAAATGTAAAATAAGAGAGAAGAAGGGAAAAAGTAGTGTAATTAATGTTAGTGTATGATACTGTGTATTTATTTACTAAAATGGAAAGGGTCTATTTTTAGGAAATAAACAAAAAAGTAAATTTTTAATTTTAAAAAATGGATGGAGTATTTAAAAAAGATCACATATAATTTTGGCCTATGGTTAATCAATATCCGACAATATAAGATCAAATAGTAGAATCAATAGCATCGGTTTGCCATAAAAACAATAATAGTACTACTAATAAGTAGGAGTAATAAGTAATGAACATTTACATGCATTGATTTTTTTCTCTTTTTTTTTTTTTTCTCAAAAAGGATCAATGTTGGTTTACAATCATGGTGACTGACTCATTGGTTAGAAGAGAAATATCTTATTAACTGATTTGCACTTCATCATAATTCACATCACATCACATGGATAGAAGAAGCAATGAGGGTACATAATTTAAAGAGAATGATCAAGGAAGAACATTACCAACTAAACTTATCAAATACTTTTTCTGTTAGTAGTGGAATCATTTTGCTATTTTGTTACGTTCCATAATAGTGGAGTTATTTACTTTTTTAGAAAAATTAAGCATATTTCTTCTCACTTACTTTATTCTCTTTTACTTTATCCTCTTTTTATTTTTTCATTATTTTCATTTTTACTTTATTTTTTTTATTTAACATAATTTTTTTAAATTGTGTGTCGAAAAAAGTATATGAATCAAACATTTGATTATTTATTTCAAAAGCTGTGCAAGTGCAAGTACTCATATTTTATTATGAGTGTAAAAACATGTGCAAACTTCCATTTTCCAAAAAAAGTGTAAAATATTAATACTACAACATGGGCATTGAACCAAATATCAATCGAAACGTGGCGAGTGAAATTGTGCTGGAAATGTGGACATCTTCTTCTGACCCCAAAACCATGGAACAAGTCTGGAAAGACATAACCCTCACCACCACCGCCGCCGCCGGCAAGAAGAGGTTCCAGGATTTCGACCCCACTTCCGCCGACCGCCACCATAAACGCATGATCAAGAACCGAGAGTCTGCTGCTCGCTCCAGAGCTAGAAAGCAGGAAAGTGGAAACCCTCACTCTCTCTCTCTCTTCAATTTTAATTAAAAAAATTTAATCTTTGTGAAATTTAAAAGTAATCTTTCAAGAAATCATGTGCAGGCTTACACTAATGAGTTAGAGCTGGAAGTAGCTCATTTGCTTCAAGAGAATGCCATGCTCAGAAAGCAGCAACTCCAGGTGTGAAATTCTATTATGAAAGCAAATCAACAGCAAAAGTTCAATTTTCTTCTCAAAATGGAAATACTTACTGGCTACTGCCTCCTTTGGCACTTACATGTTACATTTTGTATGCCATTTTTACACTTTCAAGTTTCAACTGTCCTTCTATTGAGGGAAAGGCTAATGATTTAATTTATCCATTTGTTTCTTGTCAGTTTCATAGAGAAGAAGCAGCTGACCACAAAGGGAAGCCTCTCCATAGAGCTTCCACTGCTCCATTTTGATTAAATTTAAATCACTTCAATGTATTTTTATGTCTAGATGTTAGAATGGATTTTCTTTGGAGGGCCCTTTTCCTCTTTTGTTGACTTCATTGGAAACCATTTACCCAGATATGAATATATATTACTTTTTCACTGCTACCTGCAACTGTTGCTGCCTCTTTTTTGCTGGAAGGAGAGAGAATATTACAGTTTACTAGGTAAATATTGACAAGGAGAGTGGTTAATCCACTTGTCTTCATCATTTTTAACGTTTTATTAATTTGATTAGGCCATTAATTGTAATCTTTACCCTTTTCATATCAGTAAATTCCACATTTTTTTATTTCTTCCAGATTTCTTTCACTAAAATAATTCCTCATTTTCACTCCAACTTATTTATTTTATTAAAATTAAATTAATTATATGAACAGATTATAGTGAAAATAAGGAAGTATTCTAGTAAAGAAGTCTGGAATAAAGAAAATAAATTATATAGTACTGCATGATTGATATGATACTGTCAGAGTGAAACACTATAAAAGAAAATAAATGCAGGTACCACTACACTAACAAGTAAATCAGGTAAATAGAGAAAGGAGGAAACAAAGAAACAAAAGTCAACATTAGTTGTAACACTTCTATCTCCTTTATTAAACTAAAAACAGATTGTAAATTGGCACTCAATTATGGTAATGGTTAATAGTAATATAAAATTTGTATCCATAAAGATTAATATGTAGTCTTAAAAAAGTGCTGCAATTAAATTTCAAATACCATCCAGATGACAAGTTAATTTATTTTTTATAGCTAGACAAAATTAATTAAAAATAATTAAAGTTGACATGTCACGTGGCATTGTACTGCACATCTCCACACAAGTTTGATCATTTATAATAAAAGAAGCAATGATCTATTTGATATGTTGATACATAGTACGTGCTCTACGATAGTAATATGTGACACATGTTTTACAATAATACGTGCTCTACAACGATAATATGTGACACATGCTTTATAATAATACATATGTGAATATGCGTTGTCTTGCGATAGGCAATATAAGAGATGTGTATTGTTCGATACGGATGACGTCTTATATGTGTATGTGTACCAGTGTCTATCACTGAGCATAGTTTGATAGTTAAATATGTTATCTATTGATATATTAAAGATTTTATATGCTTCAAAATTATTCAAATCGTTACAATGATAGTCTCAAAATATATATTGTGTTAATTGATGAAATTAAGTATGAATAAAGTTTATACTAGGAGTATGTTATATTTGTAGCATATGACAATATCATTTTGATTAACAACTTGCATATTATCATTGAAATTTAAAAATATTAATATGATTATTCTTATTGTATCATTTGACAATAATTATTTAGAGGAATGATACGAATTGGTATAATGATTGATATCAGATTGTGAGATGAAATAATTAGATATTCTACGACATTCCAGATTCTAATTGATTGTTTTGTGTTCGTGATATTGATTGAAGTTTTATGAATTGGATTATGGAATGCAATTACACTACGAACTTTTTCAAGCTTACCCTCTAATTTCCATTTCTCTCTTTTGCAGAGTAAATTAGCAAAGTATCCCATGTGTCAAGTCACTACCTCTTTTACTAATTAATAAAGTCAAAATGTTAATCGTAGCATGCTTAAGTGATTGAATGGAGTATTGTAAATTGTAATGTGGTGGAACAAGAGACGGAGCGATAAGCAATAGCCGATGGGTTGGAGCTGAATGTGTTAAGGGCGATAGAAGAAATGTTATATACTGAATAAATTCTTCCTGTTGCTTCTACATCTTTGCAAGCTAAAGAAATAGGAGTAATTTCTAAGTGTCTTTTTTTTATTCATGCAACAAATCAATCAGGGTTCAGGGTTGGTAAGTTGAAGAACACATTTTGTGGATGATTAGAAGATCTCAAAACAAAATAGAAGTCATCAAGGCATTTTGAGGATGGTGGCAAGTGGCAATCAATGTTAATTAAAAATTTAAAGATTTTAACTGATTATTTTATTAAAGTTTAATCAAATAAATTGGTATTTTATATTAATATTATTTAATATCTAGTGAAGAACTTTTAAATTATTGGATTGCTTATTAACGTGGTCAAATTAAAATTAAGGGCTGCGATAAAATGGTCTAATTTGAGAATACCTAAACCTTAGGGGTGTTATTGTAATTTACATTTCTTCATAGCCGGGAAATGGAATAAAGCTCAACGAGAACCTTCTACTCCAATTCCCACCAGAGTTTTCTTCATTCGCTTTTCTCAATTCGTTGAATTTGCTCAATCCATTTCCCCCAATTTTTACACTAGCATTTGTTAGGGTTTCACCAAATCACATCGCCTCCCAAAAATAAGAAAAGATCAAGATGCAGCCCCAATCCGGCACCACCTCTTCACCTCGTTACAACCAATACTATTCGCCCACCGATCTTCCGCCCTTCAATCCCGATCCCGCCGCCGCGTATGCCTCCGCGCCTCCTGTCATGACCTCGCCGCCCGATTACTCTTACCCCTCCAATTATACTCCTAATCCTCCGCAATATTCCTTCCCTCACCTCCATGACGCCTCGCAAAATCATCAATTGTATAATCAGAATCAGCCTCCTGTGAATTATGATTACCACCAACAAAACCATTATCCGTACGATCCATCGCCGTATTCGTATGGCTCTTCTGATGTTCCGTATCATGCGAATTCGTATGAGGGCAACATGAATTATGGCGGGGATCAGAGGAGTTATGATGATGGAGTTTACAAGTATAATGGGGGGCCGGTGGAGGCTCCTTATGGTGGGAAAGGAGGACGATCATCGGACACCGCCGGAGGCGAGGGTGCGGTCTTGTTTGATGATTATGGGAGGCCGATTACTGTTCCTGGAGGTAAAGTACAGAATGAGTTTGGGAGTTCTTCGCCGAGGATTGTGAAGGCGGTGCCGAAGATGGAGGATTCCGAGGATGTTAAGAGTGGCGTTCAGAAGTTCCGCGTGAAGCTACTGTCGGAAGGTTATGGTCAGACTGATATGGATGTTCTTTGTCAGGTTGGTAAATAGTTTATTGCTGATTTTAGTTTTTGCTTGTTAAACACAATCAGATCACGCATTTCATGTATTTTCATGATTATTATATCTGGAAAGAAATGCGATTTTTAAATTTCTAGTTCATTTCATGCTGCATAATTTTGAAGTGGTAGCAGCAGCTATCTATCAATGTAGTTGAATACTCCCTCTGACTATTAAAAATATCTATGAACTTTTGAAGCGGCACGAGTTTTAATGCATAATTGGTAATGTACGAGAGAGAGAAAGAATAAGTTATTAAGTATTGTTAGTTCATAATTTTAAGGGACGGACTAAAAATGAAATACGTAGTTCATATTTCTACGGGACGGAGTGAGTCCTATTTACTAGCACCAAATATCTTTACAAAACAGAGATTATTTATTCTACGGCATGCACGTCCCTTGTTTGTTGTGATTTTCTATGGTTAACTCCTTGCATTTGAGTTATTTTAGGTTGGGCTTGATGGAATACGATTCTTGGATCCAGCAACCAGTCGGATGCTGAAAATATACCCACTTGACATGGTTACTAGATGTGATGTACGTTCTCACTGCTGCATATGAGAGTCAAGTGCATTTTTTAATTGTGCTAGTATTATTTTTATCTGGAAACTTCATTAGCATAATCTTTTATCCAGGTGTTGGATTCACATATCTTTGCATTTTGGGCCAAATCCAGTGTTGAGCCTGAACCAAGACGGATTAGGCTCAAGTCAAATAGCTATACCACAAATAATATCCTGGATATAGTGACAGCAGCAAGCATACAGGTTAGGAGATGTTCCATATCTTATAATTTCTGCTGTTGATGCACATGCTAGTTGCTACAAATTCTTCAATCCTTTTTTTCTTGGCTTGCTAGTAACAGTGATGAACTAATTATGTTGTACTCCTAGCTCTGTGATGGATTATGTTGTGACTACACCTTTTAACTCACTTTGTCACCTTCCTTATGTAAAATAATATATGTCTTCATTCGGATGTTGATGTTGAGACTTCTGGAGTAAACTATTCTGGTGCTGTCCATTTAGTTACATACTGGCTTTCTAACCTTCCTAACAACTCAAAAACGGGAAACTCCATGGTATGTAGCAAGCGGTAGTACTAATGATCTCCAGGGGCTCTTCATTTCATTTTTAGCATTAGCATATGTCAACTTAGCAACTCAGATAATTCCACTATGTTGACCATGCATAAAGCAGTAGAGTGTGTGTGTAATATTTATGGATCAACCCTTGTCATAATATGTTGGTGTTTACCTGTATGATTATTAACTCATATGAGATTCATTTTTCTTAACTCTTAAGTTGATGCTAAAATTCAATTTTCATTTCATATGCAGTCCAAGGAGATAGGTTCAAGCAGTACTCCATCAGATGTAGTTAAGGATACTGACCAATCATCAGAAAAGAAGAAAGGATTTATTGATTGGAGGAACTTGATAAAGCCAATGAACGAGGAGAAGGATCACTGGGTTCGATTAATGTTTCTTAGATATTTTTTCATCCTTCTAAAAAGTACTATAAGGATAAAATTGTCCTGTGTGCTTGTTGACTTATGGTTCTATATCTGACGTATAGGTCCCAGATGAAGCAGTAGTCAAGTGCACAGCTTGCGCAGCAGATTTTAATGCTTTTAATCGGAAGGTATGTTTTTAGTTGACTGGTTGCATGTGTCTATTTGTCACTGCCATTATGAGAAGCATGCAGGATAACTGATTAATTTTTGCAGTTTTTGGTTTCCATAGTTATAACCAAAAAAATGATAACGAGATTGTGGAAGAGGAAGAGCAATGCTGAATTTTTATTAGTCATAAAAAACGTTCAATAGGAGACATCAAATATAGTTCATGTTAGGCTGCAGACTGGTTCTGGCAAATTAATAAATATCCATCAACATTTGGCCTCCTTTCAATTTCAGAGCAAGTCGCAAAATGATTACAAATTTTTATTTTCAATTGAGAGGCACAAATTTTATTCCAATCTTATTGTTGATATACTACTATAATTCCAAGGAATCTGCATCTCACCCTAATATAAATATTTCTGACATTTCTTTCCTGTTACTGTCTGCTAGTCCTATTGTTATCAGAATTCATGCAATTAGTACCTTTTTCTCATCCTTGTTATTTGGTGTTATGTCAATTAATCTCATCAGCATCACTGCCGAAACTGTGGGGATATTTTCTGTGACAAGTGCACACAAGGGAGAATTGCACTCACTGCAGATGAGAATGCTCAACCAGTTCGAGTTTGTGATCGATGCATGGTATGTAGTATGTACCATTTTTACCAAGGTTCTTTTATTTCCTGGGGAGAAATTAAACTGTTTCTGGGGGAATAGAATATAGGCATACCTTCATTTGAGCCAATGAGTTTCCATTGCTTTACCTTTCAGCAGTAATCTGGTATGTCTCTTCATTAATAGGGATGATTCTTAGTTGGTAGATCCTGGGCAACCTAGTATGTATGTAACATAAAACAAGTATCTGATGAATATACATGACAGAATATTTTGGTGCATTATTGATGATATGGTTGACTATAACTGATAGAGGTTCTTTTTAGCTTTATCCTTGTCAGAATATTTTCACTGTATCCCAATGTGTTCTCTGCAATGCTGGATAGTGGATGTTTCTCTAGATTTTAGCCTCTTTTGAATCAACTTAGTCCGTTGTGGCCCTAACTGGAAAAATATATGATTGGAAACCTGTCATGGCTGTGTTGTCTGCATATGGCTGATTTAGGTTATCTGTTAATACCTAGCAAGTTCCTGTTTGTACATTCTAGTTTACCCTCTCTCTGCCTTTCTCTGATCAATTGGAATTTTGTTATATCCTGCTTTCTGGCTGAAGCAAATCTAAGTTCCTAACTATATTATATCTGCTGACAGAGAGTTGCATGATATGGATATCTTCTCATGTAGTTGTCATACTCTCCTTTTTGTTTGCAGGCAGAGGTGACTCAAAGACTCAGCAATAAGGTAGCACCTGGTAGAGCTGCTGGGCTGCAGAGCCATGAAGACCTTGCTAGAAAACTTCAGGTACTGCAAATATATAAATTGAGCCAGAATTTACTTACAATAATTAAGACATGATGAAAACGAAGATATGCAGACCCATGATTGGCTAAACCCAATCACATATTTTGTAAGTTCAGTACCTGTTGTTTCGATGAAATAGTTAGGTTCTTTTTTTGAACTTGCTGCTAGTTTACCATTTCAGACATCCACTTGCTATTGATGTTACAGTCTAAATTTACTGCAGTGGATCAGTATTATGCAGACCCATGATTGGCTAAACCCAATCACAAATTTTGTAAATTTAGTGCCTGTTGTTTCATTGAAATAGTTAGGATCTTTTCTGAACTTGCTGCTGTTTTACCATCTCAGACATCCACTTGCTATTAATGTGCGGTCTATTTACTGCAGTGGATAAGTATTAGATCATTAATCTGGATTTTTTCATTGCATTTGTAAGTATCGTTCACAGGATATGATATTTAAGATTTCTGATTTGCCATCTGGTTAATGTTCTGTTACAGGAGGAGATGGAGAAGAACCGCAAAACAGGTAATTATGCAAACTGAAATGTTTGCTTATTCACAGTCTTATTATAATGAGTCTGTTTTATAAGCAAAATTATATTTGTAGGAGCAAAATCTGAAGCCTCTAGCAGGAGAATGAGAGAAGTTGAATGCCCAACGTGCACAGTCCACTTACAGGTTCTCGTCTCGTTCAAATAATAACCTTTTTCGGAGTTATTCATCACGAAAAAATTGATTGAAACTCTTGGGAATTTCGAATGCAGGTTCAGGTTCCAGCATCTGGTTCTGAAACCATAGAATGCAGTGTTTGCCAGCACCCGTTCCTTGTCAGCGCCCATTGATATGAAACATTAGACGACGCTGCTGCTGCTGAAGAAGCCTACTACTATACTAATCATAGATGAGATAATATTTTGTTTGTGAACATGTGTACAGAAGAATGGCTTGAATTATGCAATCAGTGAAACATTGTTGTAAATGATAATATTTCCTAGCTCCTGATTTGTAAAAAGCACGAGGTGCTCTGCTTTATTGTTTGGGATGAATTATTGCCATTGAATCTTTGGAAAGCATATCATTTACAACTGAAATATCTTCCTGAGGGTGAAGTTCCATAATGCGTTACAAACGACCTCCATATGTCCTCTTGAATGTTCAAAATGAGTTTTTCATTAAAATAAGTATTTTTTTTCTTTTATAAATGGAATTGAGAATGAATTGATTATAGCATCAGAATCTATTTAAACTTCTAAGAAATTAACATTCCTTAACTAACTTATTAATCGCCCTTGATTATAATTAATAGGGTCTAGAGATAATGATATACACTTTTCAGATAATAATTTGATTAATGAACTTTAATGAATACTATGACGAAATTAAGCAATCAACATAATCATTCAAATTGACTTTTCCCACAAAGTCACAAACCAAAACTGTCCTCATCACAGAAAAAATCATGTCTTATTTTTATAATCATGAAGAGTATATTTTTGTTATTTTGAAACATCTACCAAAATTAGTCATTTACTATCATAATAGTAGTATCTAACAACTCTAACATTTAAATATATCATATTATTCAATATTCATTAAACATTGCTACTATATAACTAATACTCCTACCATACTTAAATTAAGATCCTTTCTTAATTCATAATATACTAAATAACATTTTAAAGAGGTATGGCACATTCTATTAACTACTCCTATTTTGTTTTTGGGAACAAATAATAGTAGTAGTATTAATTATACTCCATACATTCTCTAGTTGGGAGAACGTGAAAGTTGTAAGACCAACAGCTAATAACGTCAATGTTGGAATAATAGTAATAACATTAAAGACATAAACCAATAACCATTTTTCCCAAGAAGGACAATTTTAACACCATTGCACCAGCACAAAATACAAAAATAAAAATAAAAAATGAAAACAAATGAAAAACAACAAACCTAAAATACGAGCTTTTCTTATCACCATTAATATCTGCGTTTAATGCATATACAGCAATTTGAAGCAGTATGCTTGATTATGATGGCAATTAAAAAAAAGAAAAAGAAATAGCTAATGTGGCGAGAGTATATTCTGGTGTAGTCACGGGGTTACCAATTAGTCATGCGACTCATACCAAACTGCTTCCCGACAAACCACACCGCAGAGGCCGGGAATTTCACTCCCCCTCTCTCTATCTCATACTCCACTATACACACACACACACTGCTACACTACACTACACTACATAAACATGTGTACATCCACTGATGATGCTTATTGTTGCTGTGTTGTCTGCATATAACAACCCTGCTCACTTTTACTTCTCTTATGTCCTTTTCCTCTGAATCACACTGACCTTCAAGATTCTGCCTTCACAATGCGCCAAGCCTGCTTCTTTTTTTCTCCATCTACATCCAATGTTTGATCCATAATGCTACACTGTTTCTGCAATCTTTTCTAATAACTCTTCAATTTCCCTCGATCTTTAAAGGTGGGGTTTCTAGATTTTGATCTTGCTATAAAGTGTTAAACAATCTGTTTTTTTTTTTTTGTAGCTTTTATTTCTTTTCTTGTTTTGACCCTTTCCTTTGTCAGAAAAAATAAAGCGGTTGATGGTATTTCTCATTTCTCCCTTTTTAAATTCATTTTATGGGGTGCTTCAGTTCATGAGAATGTGGGTTTAAATTATTAGAAATTGTTATCTTAATCGCCTCTTTTTTTGGGCTTTGCTGCAGCCAGAATCAACATTTCGTAGTGAAAGCTGCATAAAGATATGATTTTTACCAATGGGAAGTAAATTCAGCTGAAATTGAACTCAATTCATGTGAGTTGGACGGTAAAAACGCTGTAATTTTAGAAATTTTCAGCGATCTGCGTGATTCTTGGGGGTTGGTAATAATTATCTGAGGTTGAAAGACAGTTATTTGAAGTATATCATTATCAAAGAATGTCTACATGGGAGCAGTTTGGGGGGATCGCAAACATAGCCCAACTAGCCGGATTAGATGCGGTGATGCTGATTGGGATGATAGTGAAGTCTGCAAACACGGCAAGAATGCACAAGCAGAACTGCAGGAAGTTTGCTCGGCACCTCAAGCTGATTGGGAACTTGTTGGAGTCTCTCAAGATTTCGGAGATGAAGAGGTATCCAGAAACACGCGAGCCCTTGGAGCAGCTCGAGGATGCATTGAGGAGGTCCTACATTTTGGTTAACAGTTGCCAGGATAGGAGCTATTTCTACCTGCTGGCTATGGGGTGGAACATTGTCTATCAGTTCAGGAAGGCTCAGAGTGAGATTGATCAATATTTGAAGATCATACCCCTCATCACCCTCGTTGATAATGCTCGTGTTCGGGTATTAGTTCCCCTTTTCATATGAATTGTGCATTCATTTATTTGATCAATAACATGAGACTGCTGCTATGACTGTTTCTGTTTTGTGACGGTGTGGATTTTATGCTGCATTTGTGTAGTTATATCGATGAAAAGCAGCTGGGCCAGTCTCTGGTAATAATGTGGGGTAAAACCTTTGATGGGTGATTTTTGGGAATTTACTATGTGATTTGGTCCCTTTTCTTGGTTAATTGTGTTGTATGATGGTGTCGTGTATAACACTTTGATAGCGATAGTTAGTTTTAGTTCACTGTCGTTGTTTTCTGGTCCGACCCTTTATCACCAAACTTTCTGCTGCAAAATTGTTGCTGCATTTGGAAATCCAACAGTTGTTTAAGGTTGATATGTCACTTCGAGAAATAGATGTCTTCCCAACAACTTATATTAGGTAGTTTTTAAGGCACCTAATATTATTTATTTTACAATCTGGCAGTAATTGGCAATCGGCTCTGGGGAGAAAAAGTATCCTATTTCTAAATATATTGCGATATGCCTTTAGTATTAAATTTGTTGTGCCAATGCAATCATATTTCTTGAGTTAGTTCTCTTGACTGAATGAAATTATTCTCGTAGTAAATACTACCTATACCAATGGCTGATTAACATAATATATGGGGTATCTCTGTATATCATGATGCGACAGCGTGATACTTTGATCGACGGCATTTGATGTCTAATTGATCTTAAAATGTTGGTTGGTTGATGTGGCGTGTTTCAATTTCTTATACTTCTAGGAACGAGTTGAAATGATCGAAATGGACCAACATGAGTATACACTTGACGAAGAGGATAGAAAGGTTCAAACTGTGATTCTCAAGCGCGGTCAATCACAACACGATGCCATTGTCTTGAAGAAAAACCTTTCCTGTTCCTACCCAAACATGCCTGTTGATGAGGCCATACGGAAGGAAAGCCAGAAGCTTCAAATAGAACTGCAACATTCACAAGCGAATTTGGATGTTGGCCAGTGTGAAGTGATCCAGCATCTGCTTGAAGTTACTGAAACTGTTGCAGCAACTTCTCTGCCGGATAAAAGTTCGTTTAAGAAAGAATCGAAGGTGGAGAAGGATTATACAGATGTCAACAGTGAGAAGGAACATAGCTACTCTAATAACAGTGGAAAACCAGCACCTTCAAGGTTGCTTTTTTTGTCCTCACACAAACAAGTTCTTTGGATTCTGTCTGTGATTATGTCTCTGTGGATATGCACATATATTGCCTTGTCTTTTTAGCCATAAAACCATCATTCATGTTCTCAAGATATGGCATTAATTTGCTTTTCAGTATGCATTAAAGTTCGACAATTTTACCTGTATTTTTGTTCCTGTTTACAGGAACACATCTTCCGTTTCCTCGACGCATGAATTGCTGTCATCTAAAGGTTCACCTGGCGAATGGCATTCAGATTTACTCGGCTGCTGTTCAGAACCTCTGCTTTGTACGTACCTCCTCATGCACTTGCTCTTTATATGGTAGTATTATGTGTTTTGTTTTTGTAGTTTTGCTCATTGCTGAGTCCTTATAGAATCAATAGTGTACTGTATATGTATAGCAGTTTAAGTAAATAAAGTAATTGTATAATTTAAGGTCTGAAATTTTTAGGAAACTATGCATTTATCTCATTCTTTTGGAATGATCATAATGACAGAAATGCAACAGTGTAATTCTTATTTTCCGAGTACCTCTGCACCTGTAAGGATGAAGATATCAGTTTTTCACCAGATAGGATTAATCAACCAAACCTGTTTGCCACGATGGAGATTTTCCTATCTGACTCTATTAAAATGAGTTATAATAAGAAGGGGTCATCATGCGAATGAGTTTTAAAACCTATTTGTAAATTCACATGTGTTGTTACTTGGCATATATTTGAGGTATAACTGAGCTGGCTGCACGAGATATGTGGGGATCTTTCATATGTTAATATTCCCATTTCTTGTTTTCACTAAAAAGTTTTTGCTTCAGAGAGCTATGTATAATTATGCTTGTTCTCGTATGTATGCTAAGTTTAACTTTTAAAATCTGCAGGCATGAAAACCTTATTTTTTCCTTGTGGCACATTGTCAAGAATTGCTTCAGTGGCAGCTAATAGAGACATATGTAAGTTGCTCGTATCGATCTGCAATTATTGCATCTATTTCCTAATGTGTGTGGATTTTAATTTGGGCAAGCATCTCATTTTAGGATGCAACAACATAGAAGCCGATACAATCTTAACTATACACTTGACTAGTCGAGTTTGTCACCATTCTGGTTAAATTTCAAAAGGTTTCCGCTGCCTTGGTCACATGGTTTTGCTGGAATGATTTGAAGGAAGGAATTAAAACCCATAGTATCCTTCAATCACAACCTAAAATCTAATCTCAAATAATCATACTTCTAGTTTAGAACACCCTTTTTCATCATAACCTGTAACACCGAACATTTTAGTATGGTAACGATGATTGCACCAAGATCACAAAATAACACCAATATCTTCTTAGGTAAGCTATATTGCTCCTTTACATGAATGAGATAGATAAAATGGTGCAATACATCGAGCTTATCTAGCTTCATCCTAAAAAATCTTAGTGTTATTGTGAAATGGTTAGAAACTTAGAATGTACTTTTATTTTTCTAAATGATTATTTAGCTTTGATTCTCAATCGAGGAAGCTCGATTAAGCTCATGAGCCTAGGAAGTGTTCGGTAAATAAACCAGAGCTTGATTCCATAATAAATAGTAGAGCTTGAACTTAGCACACCTCCAACTAACTGATCAGTCTTCCAATCTTAAACTCACAGATGATAATTCAAGTTGCTTGTTGGTTTCAGTTCCCGCCTTTCTGTAATAATGCTTTTGATCTGCAGCTGCTGCAGAGACATGCAACGACCTGCTGGCGTATTCTTTAATACTGTCATGCTGCTGCTATACTTGTTGCATCAGAAGGAAACTCCGTAAAAAACTCAACATCAAGGTAACTGCTCTCCGGCCTACCATCACGATTTACTTTGCCTGTGTCTTAGAATTCTACACTTGATCCGACTATAAAGTCCGCCATTGGACAATGAACTCTTTGAGCAGCAGGAAGGGGCTTAAGCCCCTGCCATTTTTTCAAATATTTTTTTCATATACTTTTTTTAATCCTTGGTTTCTTGTTTTTCTTTTTTGTAAGTTGGCTTATCAACATTTTGAAGGCAAAATTCAGAAAATCTAGCTCCCGCCAATGATTGTTTTCTTTTCTATGCATTTTTGCATATATGCAGGGAGGTTTTGTTGATGATTTTCTCTCGCATGTAATGTGCTGCTGCTGCGCCCTCGTCCAAGAATGGCGAGAAGTGGAGGCTCGTGAAATCAAAGGTAGAAAAATCACTGATCAAGAATTTAGGAAACATAGCAGACTCATCTTTAATATTAAGTAACATGATCATTGATCAAAATCTGCAGGTTTCGAGAAGACGGAAACAAATCCACCGGCTATACAATACATAGAATACTAGATGAAAAGGGTGTGCGAAAATGGCTAAGTTTTTCGATCATGTGTGTGTGTCTGTATGAAGGCAAAAACTTGTATGGATTAGAACCTCTTATTGTACAGGTAATTGGAATTTGCAGACAAATATTTTTAGCTGTTTGTTCTTCTAGTTGAGCTTGTTTTCACCATTCTGTACAGTGCTAGTATTGTAGCGCCGTATAAACATTAATTTTTATGATCCTTTTAGCTCATGGAATTGTTGTTACTAGGTTCCATTTTTTTCACAAAGCTGGACAGTGCTAATCATAGAGCCCATTTTTTCCCAACTTTTTTATACACTACTACTCCATTAGTCAATTGTATGTGATTTTCTTTTGTATTTTAAAGTTTATAACTTTTAAGTAAACAATGTTTGAAATACTACTTATGCAGTCAGGATCACCTACCTATGACATTAATTTTTTTCATTAGAACACTTGGTACCAATGAAAACCGTTAGATCATAAAGATCTACTATAAGTTCATCAGCCATTGAATTTGGTTATATTGGAACAAACGAACTTTACGACTGTTTGGTAATTTTGTACATTCAGTGTGATGTACTAAGAGCATTCATAATGGTTGGCTGATGGAGAGTCCTTCCCGATCGGCCCCCATCGGCCAACCATTGCAGGAAGAAAGTCCCTCCATGCCCACTCCGTTGGGCATTGGCCGTGAAGCCCACTCGTTGCGAATGAGCTTTGTTTTATCCAATTTAAAAATTTTATATATAAATAGTTTTTTATTATAAAAATAATTTTTTGCGGCAAATGAGCTTTGTTTTATCCAATTTAAAAATTCTATATATAAATAGTTTTTTATTATAAAAATAATTTTTATATATAAAAAATTGATTTCCTATTAAATCTATTTTCAAAATAAAATAAAAGTATAATTTTACAATGTTACATTCTTAAAATCATACGTGAATTAAGGAAATACTTCATTCGTCTCACAATAGGAGTCAAATTTGAAATGAGGCACAAATTTTAAGAAATATAAAGAATAGTAGGTTAGAAAAATTAATAAAATATGAGGTCCACTTTATTATTTAGTTTATGTGAGCGAAGTGAGTTAGTGGCAATGTTTTAAAAAACCGGACCGACAAGCTAACCGGCAAAACTACTGGTTCACGGTTCAACTCGTCCAGCTGGTCCAACCACTGGCGGGCCATTTTACTGTAGCAATATATAATAAATATATTATATAAATACATCAAATATATTATACTCTCCCCGTCCACAAAAAATAGATAACAATTACTTCCCCTGTCCCATTAGAAATGAAACGTTTTCCTTTTTAGTTTGTCCCATTAAAAATGAAACGTTTCTAAAAATAGAAACAATACCCTCTCTACTTTTTCTTCTCTCTTACTTTACTCTCTCTTCATTAACTCACAAAACAACACTACCTAAAATCCTGTGCCAAATAGCAAATGTTGCATATTTAATGGGACGGAGGGAGTACCATATTTGGTCGTCCACAAAAAATAGATCACAATCATTTATGAAAATATTATCTCTTACTTTTTATCCTTTTCTCTTACTACTTTTTTCTCTTTCTCTCTTACCCCACATTCTACTAACACTACTTCTCTCTTACTTTTTCTCCTTCTCTCTTACTTTTTTTCTATTCTCTCTTACTTCAATTCTACATTAAAACTCGTGTCATACACAAAGTGATCTATTGTTTGTGGACGGAGGGAGTATTATATAATAGAATATATTACAAGAATATATATATTCATATATAATATAGTATATTAATTAATAGAATATATATAATATTATATTTAAAATTTAAGAATTCAGTTTTTCAATTTTTTTCTTCGCCCGAACTGAACCGAAAAACCGAAATTTTTGAATTTTTAAAACCAAAATAACTGAACCGAATTTTAAAATTTCGGTTTGATTTAGTTCAGATATTCGGTTTCCGGTTTTTTTGGTTACCCCTAGGCGAGATCATTGTCGCATGGGCTTTTATCTATCTTTTCTAATGAACATTGGGTCTGGGCATGTCAAACACTAAAATCTATTTAAGCATAAACCTAATCCAAATCCTAAACCTAACCCTAGCCCGATCCAAATCCTAATTCCATATTGAATCCCAAATGGAAAATTGCGCCAGTCCACAACCGCGGTCGTCTCAACCCCCCGTCCACTAAACCACCTCCGCCATCGCTCTCCTCGGATTCACAGTCGCCGCCGCCTCTTCTCTCCTCGGATTCACAGTCGCCACCGTCACCGCCCGACCCCCGCATAATCGAACCGCTCAGCCCATATTTTGAGTGGCTCAATGTTGCGAAATACCTTTGTATGCTGCATGAGGATAGCTCTCAAATCGCTGACTTTGAAAGGGATATTATCGAGTGTGATGCGGCGGTGAAATGGGTGCAATCAGTCTTGGAATTAAGAGGACGGGTAATTGCCACTACTCCCGAGCACTATGAATTTTTCAAACAATTTGTGGAGCCATTTGTTGACGTACGGCTATCAATTCGCATCCATTGAAAGAGGCACTATTGAAAGAGACATTATTGAATAGTTTTATATTGAAAAATCCAAAAAATGAATCAATAAAAAAAATACCAAAATCTTTCCTAATTCCTAGTAGTCCTCGTAAAAACAATTCAAGTCTTTGAGGTTGTAAGATGATTCGAACACAGAATCTATTGCTTGCCAAACTAGTAGTGTACCACTGGTATAATATCAATCTCAGTAAATTTGGGGTATAGGTGTGTACCCCCTTTCTCCCTCTCCCTCCACCGATGTTATATAATATACTCACATATCACATACCTTCGAGCATAATATCCTCCTCACCTATCACATACCTACCTCCTTCTTCCTCTAAGTACTATCACTATTACTCTATATCTATTCACGGATAATTATGATGCAAACCACACCCTCAGCGACAACGATATCATGCAACATGGCATTGAGGCCGTAGCACGGCGTAATGAGGGCAGACGCCAACTTAATGCTGCAAGAGATCGCATGCTAATGGAACCATATGTTTGTCTACCCTTAGCACTATTGGCGTATCCTCCTGTGCTGAAATTAGAGGCGTTCGAGTCCTCCTGGATCAACATCTGAATTGGGTCGGCACTCTGATCGTGAGGAATGACACCAAAGCAGATGAGCTTGAGCGTGTTAAACAACTTGCTCAACATTTGGCTGATAAGTATCCTAATTTCACTCTTGAAATCCAGTGATATAGGGTTTACTTCCTAGATTCTCACGTTGTTGTTGTTGCTAAAATAAATGTGTGCGTTGTTTTTCTACTTTTGAGTTCCGAGACCCTTATGTTATGGCGTTGCTAATTTTAGTTGTTAGGCTGATAATATGTATAATACGACCCACTAATGTTGTTTAATAGTATTACTAATTGATTTCCTATGATTCAATCATTTGAATTGCTTTTATCTAATGTTTGTTGGCTAATGTTTGTTTTCTTTCAAATATATCTAGCCGTTGGCATAGTGTATAGTGATACCGGTGTTACGGTCGGATATTTTTGGCTAATGTTTGTTTTCTAGCGTCTACCGATATTTTTGCCTTAAAAGAGGACATTAAACCTTGATCAACATAGAGAAAAAAAATATAATCCTAACCTTGGGCCGACACTCTGATCGTGAGGAATGACACCAAAGCAGATGAGCTTGAGCATGTTAAACTACTTGCTCATCATTTGGCTGATAAGTATCCTAATTTCACTTTTGAATCCCAGTGATATATGGTTTACTTCCTAGACTCTCACGTTGTTGTTGCTGCTAAAATAAATGTATATGTTGTTTTTCTACTTCTGAGTTCCGAGACCCTTATGTTATGGCGCTGTTGTATTCGAATCTGTCTAAATTTAGTTGTTGGGCTGATAATATGTATAATACGGCCCACTAATGTTGTTTAATAGTACTACTAATTGATTTCAATCATTTGAATTGCTTTTATCTAATGTTTGTTGGCTAATGTTTGTTTTCTTTCAAATATATCTAGGCGTTGGTGTAGTGTAAAGTGATACCGGTGTTATGGTCGGATATTTTTGGCTAATGTTTGTTTTCTAGTGCCTACCGATATTTTTGCCTTAAAAGAGGAAAATTAAACCTTGATCAACATAGAGAAGAAAAAAATACAATCCTAATCTTGATTACACTATAAAACTAAGCCTACCTCTTTCTTTATCTTTCTCCCACACTTCCTTCCACCTCTCACCATGGACCTCAATGAGTTGGTTTCAGATGGATTAAACGTGGAGTGATATATTGGTTATGCGAATCACCTGCGTGACGTTGCCCATTGAGCATCGACGATTGAACGCTTTTGGATAGACCATGTAGAAGATATGGAATGCCTTCGGATCATCCTAGATTATTAGCACTCTATTTAAACTCAATATTTCATTCGTCTTTATGCATTATGACTAAATATTTTTGTGAATTTAAATATTTTGGGATAGTCTATGCACTACTTTTTTAACATGATATATATTTTATTGATTATTTGTATAAATATCTTTTATTGATATTTATTTACATAAATCCAATTATATAAGTAGCGGAGTTGAGACTTCATATGTTTCACAACCACTATGATTGGATTTATCTTTATACATATGGAGTATATAATAAAATATAGTTTTGATCAAATTCATATAACAAAATGTAGGTTATGATCAAATTTAGTGAATAATAAAATCTTATTAAACTTATGAGGATAAGTATGACTAAATTTTACTGAAATATAAATATAATTATATAAATATATACCTAATATACTAAAACTTATATTTAATTAAATATATATGACAATATTCAAATTTAGTGTGTTAAATTACTATTAAAATTTATTAAATAACAAATATAAATAATATATTTTATTTACAATTAATCTTAATTAATTAATTAATTATAAAAATAATAATTAATCTAGAATGAATGAAAATTTATTCATTGATTGTAAGAATAATTAAAGTTATTATTATATCACAACAATGAAGTGGTGGAGTGGTAATGGAGTTGAACTTGCATACATGACGTTTATGGTTCGAAGCTCTGGTTTATCGAGCACATGTAGACACCAATGTTGAACTAATCGAAAAACTACTCTTTGGAGTCGAGAAAGTCATTGAAGCACTGTTCGAAATCTTAAGATCAATGATTGAGATTGTTTGAAATATATGATAAGATTTTATATGTTTGTGCATATTGTTATCTATACGAACACATCATAATAGATGGATATACAGATTCAGGATATGAAACTCGATGTAAATTCCTATGCGGATATGGCTTGCCTTTGGCAATTTCTGTAATTTGGACGTGAGCATGGAAGAAATTGCGGAAGCATCCTCCAGAGCTTGCACTGACCCTTATCCTGTGGCTGCATCCCCTTGCCACTGGGTACTAAATTTTCATTATTTCATGCTACAACTTCCTCTTCCGAGCTCCACCAATCTTACTCTTCTAGCCAAAGTCATCTGTTTCCAGTACAAAGTGAAGGAGTAAGATTATAGCCTTTTTTATTGACTTTCCACTGGGTACTGAATTGTTTTTAAAATTAGTACTCCCTCTGTCTCACAAAAGATGTCACACTTTTCTTTTTAGTTTGTTCCACAAAAGACGTCACATTTCCTTTTTTGGAAAAAGTTTTCTCTCACAAGAATATAAAAATTATATTTTCTCTCTCCATTTAACACACAAAACAGAACCTCCTAAAATCCCGTGTCGTCCCACAAGTGTAACATCTTTTATGGGACGGAGGGAGTACTAAATAGTAAGTAGTTGAGATTTCGTATTAAAAAAAGTAGAAATAGCTTCCCAAAGTAAACAAAATATCATTAATAATAATGCTACCAATAAATCAAACAATTTGAATGTGTAATTCGACTAACACAAAATTACCATCATGCCGCAATCTTAGCCCTCAAACTATTTTCATCACCATCGTAAACTCCAACTTCTAACTAAAATCCATTTTCACAGACAGATGTAAAATTACCATCATGCCATTAAGGAAAGTGGATTTTAGTGAGAGGTTGGAATTTACGATGGTGATGAAGAACAGTTTGAGGGCTAAGATCACTCCGATGGCATGATGGTAATTAAAGAAGCAAGAAGAGTTAAAATAGACAAATTAAATATTTTAACGAAGAATAAAAAGTAAATAGAGTGAAATGTCTTTCATTAAGTAAGGACTTAATGGTATTTTCACCCAAAAAGTTTTTAATGGTGAAAATTTAGCTAAAACATTTATTGCATCAAAGTTAATGGACCTCAAAAAATATTTCAAATATTATAGACCAAAACTGATACATTGACAAAGTTCACGGAAAAAAAAAGTTCCCTATAAAAGAAAATAAACTAGATTTTTTTTGCATTGAGGAGATATCTAGATATTATCAAAATCTAAATGTTATACAATAGAATTCTGGTCTAGATTTGTATGGAGAAAAGTCATAATTATAGAATATTTGAGAAATGCCTATATATAGGTGTGTGTCATGTCATTTTCAAAACGTTCAAAAGTTGAAAAATGAATTATTACTAATAATATGGACCACACATTCCACTAACACTACTTCTCTCTTAATATTTTCCCTTCTCTCTTATTTTACCAATTCCACATTAAAATTTGTGTTATTAACAATGTGTCCTATTTTTTCGTGGACGGAGGAAGTAATACAAATCGCTTCGTTTATTTCTTTTCCTCGTATCATACTCCTACAAATTAGAAAATTTTCTAATTTTTTTAATAAAATGAAATAACATGTTTACAACCGTACGACTGCATGCTGAAAAATCCACACTCTGTAGGCTCAACTACAAAGTTGTTGGTATTTGCAGAATTCCTAGTTGCAGAAATCCTCCACACTGCCGCCACAAAAACTCTCATTCATCTTAACGAAAACTTGTATGCCTCTCTCTCTTTTTTCGATTTTGGATTCTGCTAAATTTAAATGTGTGTTTGTTGTATTTTTCTTTAATCTGCAATTTTTATGTTGTCAATCGGTTCCTAAAATTGCAAAGAGATACATTCCTCCTTTCTTTTTTCTAGACTTGTATATTATAGTAGAAATGTTGGTAAATCCATAGGAGAGTAAACATGCGCCAATTATTTGCTTTATTTGAGGAAGTTGTGATGTGCATATAAGAACATGAGTACAATAATTGATAGCCAAAATTGGAGAATTTTGAGACTTGGTGAGTTGTGAGTGTGAGTATGGAAGAAATAGTTGAATTTTGAGAATTAGGATAATTTTCAGACTTTGAAGAATTTTAAATATAGGGGTGGGTCGGTTCGGTAAGAGTTACCAAAACTAACATATCGTAAAATTGAAAAATGATTGTCTGGTAATTGAATATATTTCAATCATATATTCAAAGGATTTAGCATAACATAACAAAGAAAGAAAGCTTCATGTCTTTATGTTATTGCAATAATACACATTATATAGCATCAATGATCTTTCTTGAAAGAGTTTTCTGATTTCAGTAGCTCAAGTGGTGAATAACACCAAAATACATAAGGTTTTGAATGAGGAGAAGCAACCAAGGAAAGAAGTTAAAGGAGCATAAAAGGTTATTTAGATAGTATAATTTAGAAATATAGGTTATAGGATTGGAAATAATAGATTCTAGTTTAAAAAGGATGATGACAATTGTTTGCATGATATACTTGCTAATATGAATGCATAAAAAACTTCCACCATCATATTATGGTTATAATTCTAAGTCAAGGACTCATAAATTCAAACTAAAATGCTGACAAAATCAAAGAATAAAGGAGGTAAAAAGAAGGAAATAACGTGAAAAACACAAAAAAACCTTAATAATAATGTGAAATGATAGCAAAGGACAAAATATTGTTCAAAATCCTTTCAACAACATAAGATCAGAATGCAAAACATGAAAACACCAGTACTGACTTCCCTCAAAAGCCATTAATACCACCAACTTTCTCTTTTTTTTTGGATTGAACACCACTAACATCATCACACTCTTCAAACTCCAAGTCCAGACATCTCTTCACAGAGCCTTCAGCAACCCATTCAATACCTTTCCCCTTAATAGCAGTTGACTGATCAGGAGTGAGAAAAGCATTCTAAGAAACCTATAAATACATTAAAATTAAGTTAGCATAGAGTTAAATATGTGCAAAACATGAAAAGGCAAAAAACCAAAAACTAAACTAAAATACTCATCAACATCAGTTCCAAAAGGAAATTCAGAACCACCAACAGACCAATCATTCACATTCTCATTCATAAGAGTAGACAAATCAGGTGATTTCTGAGAAACCTAAAATAAAAATGAAATATCATTTATTTTTACTAAAAAATGTAAAAACAATATCTAAAATAAATAATCTACATACCTTAGAAAGATCATTTCCAAAAAGAAGATCAGACAACTTCACATCAGATTCAAAAATCTGTCACCCAAATCCTTAGAGTATACTTCTCAACCACATCAGGTATAGTGCACACCTTGTTGACAGTGAATGGGTAGCTCATATAATATTCAATACTCCCTTCGTTCTATAGTAATAGAGTCATTTCCCTTTTTAGTAAAAAGTCAACACATTTTTCCACACCTACTTTACTCTCTCTTCATCTCTCTACCTTTTTCATTTTCCACTTTTTTTCCCCTTTACTTAACTCACCTAACACAATTTTTCTTAATCTCTGTGCCGAAAAGAATTGCCTCTATTACTATGGAACAGAGGGAGTATGATTTTTCAGCTGAAGATTGAACAAAACATTCTGACCAACAACAGTTTCTTCAATCTGATGTGGAATGGAATTAATAGGAAAAGCATGCAAAAACAGAATCCACATTAGTACTACTAAGTTTGCAAGACTATGAATCTAGAGAATTTAAAAAGGCAAACCTGACCAACATCTCCAACTAAGTCAGACACATTTCTTCCTAATAACTGGATACCTTCCCTATCCCACAACAACAAAGAAGCATTGGTGGTGTGATCAACAACATTCACAATAATTCTGAACCTACAAAAGATAACAACATTGATATTACTTATTTAGGCAAATTGCTGAAAATAATACATCTATATGTATATAAATAAATTCAAATATGAGTGTCAAACCTTTTAACTGCATAAGAATAAGTCATGTGACATCCAGTACAATTATACTTATTGTCCACTTATCTAACCTTCTTCATGCAAGTCTTGCAAGCCAAATAAAACCATTCATTATAGTGGCACTCAACCGACTCAGTCTTGCCAAAAACCCAACACGATCCCTCCTGAAAATCACATCCAAAAAGAAACTATTGAAATTTTACAAATAAACTTCAAAAAGAGAAACAATATTGAGATTAAAAGTCTAAAAATTATGCATTACCCATAAGCAAGACAATTCCTCAAGGGATTTCAACTGGAGATCATCATATTCCCCTCCAATCATTTGTCCTTCTTGAGTAACAGTAGTAAAGTTAAGAAATCTGACATCATCTTTTATCCTAAACCAAGAAAATTCAGAATTAATAAGTAATAAATCAATTCCTTAAAGATGAAGAAAATAAAAACACTATTATTCTAAAAATCCATTCCTTAAAAATAACTACTTGTTTCTAAACTGTTTAACTTCATCAACATCAACATTTATGACAACTTTCGAGGGTTGAAAATGAGTAGAAATTTTTATTTCACCTAATAAATAAAGAACATGTTATTCATAAATAGCAATAGATAACAATCTTAAAGTTGGATTGATATAAATCAATAAAGATAAGTAACCTCTGAAAAAATTTCTCTTGCAAAACTGGACAATCACTATAGGAATGGAACCATCACCTCTTTTTCAATTAAGTCAGATAGAGGTCAACATTTGAATCTCATATAGTGAAAAACAGCTTATTATGACTGAAAATAAAAGATAAAGAGTCAGTTTAGCTAAATAATATAAAAATCATGATTCAAGATATATTTCTGAACTTACTTCTCATATTCTATCTCAATTTCAGTAAGCCTATATATGGACTAAGCAATCACTCTTCCAGGGCTAGTTATCACACCAATAACATCTAAAAGAAATACATTAAGGGCATGTTCAAGGTCCTTGATATGGCCAGAAATGCCTTGAATTCTAGGCTTAATAGAGTGTTCAAGCTTCAAGATTTTGCGCACTGTTCCAATATGTTATATGCATAAAACAAATCAGGAGATTTTTGTGGTTTTTAATTTTTGCCTCAGTCAATGCACCGAGAAATGAACACAAAATCCCAAATATACCCCTTTGAATAGTTCTCACACCCCAAAACGAGCTTATTACCCTCAAACCCATTTCTCATTTCCCCAAATCGTCGGAGAAACACAGGAGCCCTAAATTCCTCACTACCCACTTCTCCAACAACAGTGACATGCTTGAGCTCGCTCCGGTAAAGATTTTTAGCTTATACCAATCGACTAATTGAGGGCTCCCTAATACGTATCCTGATCTTTTTGTTCTGAAGCAGTTAATCAGCGGTTGTGGGTGAGGTTTGTTCAGCAATTGGGTTTCAATACCGGACAAGCAGAATTTTCTACAATTTCGTGAGCAAAACGCAAGAAGGGACACAAAACTTGTGACTCTAACGACTCAAATTCATCAGACAAGCTCAGCGGTAGTCCGCCTCATCTCATCTCCAGACGCGAATTTGCATCACCTATCTTTCGAGGCGAGCTTTGATTGACTTAATCCCCAGGTAAAAATCATGGCCTAATTGCATTTTTATGCCGTGTGCAATTTTGAAAAGAGCTTTCATTGTGTCTCTAGTTGTAGCTCTTTTCCGTCAAGCCCAAATTTTTGCGGGTGTTTTCGATCATAAGAATATTATTTATCACTTTGTGTGTAGTATCCGTATCTGTGTTTACGTTTCTCAGTTGTTTGAAAATGATGAAGCTTGTTACATTTATGTTAATGTTGATTGTACCCTGCTCGGTATAGTTGTTATTTAGTAGACCAAGGCAAAAATAATTATGCCAACACGTCATACAAATCAAGCCCACTTGTGCCTGATGCTCGAGGATATTATGTTGCTCTATCGAGTTGAGACGACGGCTCTTATTCATCGATATCTGCGCACACGTTCTACACGGAAAAAACGCAGGATTGTTGAGCATGTTCGCCGGTTCAGCTGAGCAAGATCCCTGTACAGTTGCAGCGATTGAATCGCCTACTGCATGTGTCAAATGCAGATTGTGTCTCCAACCTGCGTATGGATCGTAACACGTTTGGTCGACTATGTCATATACTCTGTGAGCGTGGGGGTCTGAAGATGGGAAAATGCGTTGGGGTTGAAGAACAAGTAGCTATATTTGTGTCAGTCTTAGCGCACCATAGGAAAAATCGTAGTTTGGGGTTTAGTTTCTGGCGTTCGGGTGGCACTATTTCTTATTATGTACATAAAGTTTTATGTGTTGTACTCAATTTACACTCTGTCCTCCTAGCGAAGCCCATACCTGTCCCCGATGATTGCACGGACCACCGTGGAAATGGTTTAAGGTAAAACTCCTTACATCAATTGGTAATGGTTATCATCTGTTCTATCTTTTAAATTGAATGCATTCGTCATTTTATAAAGTGCACTAACACTTCCTAAGCTGTGTGATTTTGTTGACTTACTTAGGGATGTCTAGGTGCCCTTGATGGTACCCACGTCAATGTGTTAGTGAGTAACGAAGACAAACCAAGGTATAGAACCCGGAAAGGGCAGATAGCAACCAATACACTCGCTACCTGCGACCGTAACATGCAGTTCGTTTACTTACTCCCTGGCTGGGAAGGGTCTGCCGGTGACTCCCGTGTTCTTAGAGATGCGGTAGTACGACCCAATGGGTTGAAAGTACCACAGGGTACGTCATATGTGCACCTTACTTGACCTGCATAGTTTATTCCAATGTCTTGCAAATTGATAATGTTTCCAAGGTGTCACTGATAACATTTCCACCAATTCTATTCAGGGTGTTATTATCTTTGCGATAATGCATATGCTAACAGCAACGAGTTTCTAGTACCCTACAAGGGAGTTCGATATCATCTGAAAGAGTTCGGTCCAGGTACAGAGACACCACAAAATGCCGAGGAATTATTCAACATGCGACACACAAAGGCAAGAAATATCATAGAACGAGCTTTTGCAGTCCTCAAAATGAGGTGGGGAATCCTCCGGAGTGCTTCGTTTTATCCAATTAAGATACAAATCCGGATGATCATGGCATGCTTCCTACTCCACAATTTCATTCGCCGTGAGATGGAGATTGATCCAGTAGAACTTGCACTAGACAGCACGGCATCAAACACAATCCAAGAAGAGGAGAACATTGGGCTTGATTATGTTGACTGTGTTGAGCCAACTGCAGCGTGGACGCAGTTTCGTGATAGCATTGCAATGAGCATGTGAAATAACTATTAGCTTAAACCCATTTTGTATTTCCATGCTTCTGTGTTGTTAAACAAAAGTGTGAACTATTTCAAAACATTTGGCAGACAGTGATGTAATGAATGATTTATGGTATAATTTGTAAATTGTGCTTGTTTTTGTGTCTTCATTTAAGCTTTTATCTGTTTCAGCAAAATGAATATGATCGATGAAATACCGGAATGCTGCTGTGGCAGCGAGAAAATGGAACTTAGATGCGCGGGATATTTGAATGAGTTAATTAATTTTTTTTCAAAAATTTCGTACTCTCGAATCAACTATACTGGATACGCCGTTGGTTGTGACGAATGGAGTATTAAATTACATTCTTTACTTTCCTAAAAGTATAATTTAAATGCTTTGCAATTGAATACATACTCCCTCCATCCGCAAAATATTGTTCATGGATGACTCGATACATTTATTTAGAAATGTGTAGAAATTGCAAAACTAAAAATCATTTCACAAACAAAAATTAAGAAATTATTAACCTACTAACATTTTTTATGGGGATTTGCACGCTCCTCAAGCATATATAAAATGTTATAGCATTAATTGAAGCTTTTTAACAATGCTATTTTAATTAAGACACCCATAAAATATGACATGTTTAGCTTAATGTGGTTCTCCCGAATGTTGTAGGTGATGATCACATAAATAGCAACACCACCTATGCACTAGACTTAACACCAACCCTCATTTATTTAGGTGCTTTGATCACCATCATTTATTTAGCTGAGTGTATCACCATCATTTCAAGAAGAAATGGCATACTAATCTGCACAAATCCATTTTTGGCGGTGCATTGGTAATGAGTGCATCCAGCTGTGCCGGTGAGGGAGGAATAAATGAAGTAGCAGCTAATGTAATTATGGATTAGGGTAGATAATTGTCACTCATAATTAAGACAAAGTCCTCAAATATATATGCCTTAACCGTGTACTCAGCTACAAGCTCTCTCGTACCACTGATCTTTCTTTAACTCTAAAATGAGACTCCCACCCCAGTCCGCATTTCTCTACAAAGGCGATTGGTCTCCTTCGTGTGATGCCATACTAGTTGTGTGCTTGATCAGGCTAAAGGGAGAAACACAATGGTCTGAGATGGTTTTTCCGTCTTGGTTCCTCCTAACCGCGGCTGAACAAATAAGGAACGAGCTGGGTGTCGTCTTCAGTGAAGTGCAGCTCATGGATCGTGTGGAGTTGCTGCGAAAGAGGTACAAAACTTTCAAATCTGTGACCCGCCAACGTGGATCAACTTGGGACATGCCGAACAATATCGTCATAGCCTTGGACGAGGTGTGGAATAAGATATTGAAGGTAGCATACTTATTTGTCCGTGAAGTCTTTTTTTTAGCAAATGAAACATGTGCGGTGAGCGTTACTGATTTTTTTCCTACTGCAGATCAATGCCTTTGCAGGGGCCTACTACTACAATGGTGACCCAATACACTCGCAGCTGGCATGTTTGTTCGGCATGGACGATGTTAAGGTGGAGGGAGTGAAGGAAATCGTAGTCATCTCGGACAACACCGATGAAATTCCAAATGACGATATCATGATCAACCAAAACGGCGACAATGAGGAAGAGGTGAACTCTCCTGCTGTGTTTCCGGGCCCACAAGTTCGTCGCAAGCTGTTCCTCGAAAGCTTAGAGTCAAAAGACCGCGAGTCGAGTTCTGAGCCAGGTATATGCTTCATCGACCTTACGTCTGATGGTCAGTTGAGAACACGGGTTGAGAAGGGGAGGGACTTGCCAAAACAACCCATATTGGCAAAGGATGGGGCAGGGGTGTCGACTCTCTCACCTCATGCAAGTTCTTGCGCCTCTAACTCCCCGTTTGGGTGGAAACTTAATCTTCGAAAATGATCATCGCGCAGCGGTGTTTGGTCAGTGCAACATATAGGCTGTTGTGGTGAAGCTCAAGTGGGTGGACGGTATTTTTTGATATCCCGAAGTAATGACTGTGATATATATATCCTATATGGTGTCTACTTGTCTAACATATTTTGTAGCTTGTGATGGCAACTATTGTATGTACTAGTAGTAATGGTATTTTGCTGTCCAGTGTGGTATGATGTGATAGTCCTTAGCTGCAATTTTCCATGTTCGGTACACAGATGCAACAACGATCAATGTAAGGCATCTACATTCTACCCTAGTGCTCAAATGTGTAATGCATTATCTTACTCTGGACTTAAACAACTATGGCTGTGGTTTGAATTTGTTCAAAGAAATTCCATAGAGTTAAATATTGTGATCCTTATACTTACCAATTAATTATGAGTAATTAATAAAACACTCAAGTGAAACAAGAAGCTCTAGACAAATGCAGTTATGTTGCATACATAATCCATTCATTATATAATGCCATAAGCCAAGGCTAAACCACCAAAAGTCAGGTAAAAAGGGCCACAAATGGCTTAATTTGTACTACTACTTATATACAAACTAGGCTAAACCACCAAAAATCAGGTAAAAAGGGCCACAGATGGCTTAATTTCTACTACTACTTACATACAAACCAGGCTAAACCACCAAAAGTCAGGTAAAAAGGGCCACAGATGGCTTAATTTCTACTACTACTTACATACAAACTGCAGCAACAGTTTCAGCAAAATAAAATGCAAAAAGAGGCATGCATTAATAGGGCATACTAATTACCAAACGCATGTCCCGTTAACCTTCCTTGCGGTATTCATCAATGAGGCATAGAACATAGCCAAGTCGAGCATTGGCTGGCATCCCCATAAACACTTCTAGGCGCTGAGGTTTGTCGCCTAAAATGTTGCACAAAAGGTAGCATTGGGGAAGAGTGAGGCCCTCCACCGTCCCAAGCTTTTCAAAGACGTCCTGCCTTGCTTTCCCCATTTCAAAGTCATACCCAATTCTTGTAGAAATCATCTCCAGACGCGCGTTTGTTTCGGCATGAAGGTTCCCCAGGAACTCCATGAGAACTGCATCACTTGACTCCTTCTTGCGAAGGCCAGGACTTGTTTTGTTGATTGACTCTTCTTTGCCGCCATTGCCCGAGTTAGTGTCGTTCACATCAGTGTTACCAGCCAGGGGACTGTTTGGATCAATAAAATCTGAAAACGAAGGGTAGTAATCGTTGTCATTGCATTGACTACCACCGGCCAGTTGGGAACGCATTTGAGCTGCGGCAGCCTCTAAATCCTCTAACCCTCTTCCAGATGCTCGGTCTTTGCCAAAGATTAACTTCCAGGTTTCCAAAGAGGCCACAACTTCGAGCGCATTCCCTTGGCGTCCTTATCAGCCTAGGTGGTTGACAATCAAGTTAGTATCAGAAGTAGAGGGTGTGGGATATAACTGAAATAGCAATGGCAGATGCCTAAAAAAAAAACCATACCGAAACAATTTGGTCCCATTGATCATCGCTGCAATCTATCTTATAATCACCATCTGGACTAAACCCAACCCCACTTCTCGCCAAGATGTTTCGTAAACATCCGTAATGCTTCTTCCAAGCACCGATTTTGGATTGTATGTGAGGGTTACCTTTCAAGTCGCTATTGGGAAACTCTGCACGGATTGCATCTTCACATTTGGTTAGGTATCCAGACCGGAAACCATTGTCTGATTTCCAACCTCGTGCCACGAGTTCGAGCAGCGTTGCCGCAAGTATTTTCTCTTCCCTTTGGGTCCACATTCGACGAGAACGGTCCCCTTTGCGGAATTCTGCCGGGAGGACTCAGCAAGCACTGACAAAAACCAACAAAACACACAAAATTGAGACATTGGAATACATATTCTGTTGGAATGTCTTGCAAAACAGCTGATTCAATATTTGTAAACTGTAAAACCTACTGTCAGATCCCAGGCTAATTGAACGATTGCTCCATGGTCGTTTCCCTTGTGCCTTATCACCTACAATGTGCACACGGAGAGCAAGTCAGTTTTTTGGCATCTATTTGAGAGCTTGACATCACAAAAAAGGTTGTATACATTATGGACCACTCGATAAATAATATAGTATATCCTCTACAAAATAGAGAGATAAACAAAAACCCATGACATCAAACCAAAAATAAACATCGATCTCTCGATAAATCAACACGTCGCCCAAATTTGCATCATCGAACGTAATGCTAACAGAAGATTTGTGGGTTTCAGAAATCACACCTGAATGCACACAAAAATCATCAACCAAAACATGAGCCAATACAACGTTTCAATCGAAGATCTTTTCAATAATATGGAGTGGCGCTGAATTTTGTGATTCGTACCTCTGTTCCGCAGGAGGCTCGATTCCATGTCTTCTTTTGGGTGAGTGAGTTTGTGACTGTCTTCAAATGGGTGAGTGAATTAGCGTCTGCCTTCCCCAATTTTATTTCATCCGAAATCATTCAAAAATGTACAATTGCCGCGCGGCAATACTTGGCGGGATGTTTGGAATGGCCAAAAATTTTAAAAGGGCATTTTTGTATGATCGGAAATCTGCATTAGTCAGTTAATTAATAAAAAATCTGAAAATGTGAAGTGGACGGCCCAAATCTTGGAACTCAAACACACGAAATGACTCTCTCAATCCTGGGCCCTACAGTTTTTAGTCAGATAAGATTATGGATCAGATTTTGTTATGCTTTTCCCATATCTAGGACCTTGAACATGCCCTAAGATTGGCAAACAATCAGATTCAATATATACATAATATTACAAAAGGGCTGTTTAACACAGTCAATTAAAACTCAACAAAAAACATACCAAAGAAGGATGTATCATCCACTTGCTCAAGCTGTGAAATTTCAGTGAAAGACTTGAAATCATACATACATCTCAGAAATCTGTTATCATTCACGTCAACCATTTTTGTCTTCACATTCATCAAGAGTCTGAACTGATGATTAGTGGTTTTCTGAGAGTGTTAGGCCTGACAAAGAAGTTCTTTATACTAAAGATTCTTCCTTCTTTAAGTCTAGAACCAAGATTCTGGAGCAAACCATTTGGAAAAGTGGCTTGGATTCTAGTTCCCTGAAAATAAATAAATAAAAAAAAAAAAAACACATTTAAAACTCAAACTATAAAAACTGAGAATCAATTGTAGTAACAATTTATAGACAAAGATAAAAGGGCGATTTTACAAATAGTATCTACCTTTAAATCATGTAAAACACACTACAAACAGTCATTCTTGTCCTCTGATAAACCTTGATACAAATAAACACATCTGACTTTAACAGTTGAATTGGTTATTGTCTTGCTCAGATTATTAAAACATGTAATAAATGGAGTCATTGCTTGGATAACAAACCTGTAAAATGCAATAAAACATTAGTCTGTTTAGAAGAATTTTCTATTAAACAATAAATCTGACTATAATTTGTCCAATAACAAAAGTTTTGCAGGTATAAAATACAATACAAAGAGGTACAGACAAAGAAGCAACAGAGGGTATAGAATTTCAGAAAGTGTGATGCCAAGAAGATCTTCAACAAAACTGATAAGAAATTATATCACACCATTTTCACAACTGAAAATGAAACACTTAGTCTACTGATTTTGAACATCTTTCTTCATGACTACAACCTTTACACAAATGCAGAAACCACCCAACTAATGGGAAGACATCAGAGAAAGAAAAAGGAGGCCAAAATGAGATTTCAGCAGCATGGTAAGACATAGAGAGATTAAACATTCGGGTATCAACTGGTCTTGATAGCAAGCAATTATAATACATTGTTTACATGTGCAGAAATAATGCAACAAAAGGAGAGATTTCAGTGCAAGGTTCTAGAAGGCCAAGAATATATTTCACCAAAATGGTAATAAACTCAGAGATTAAACACTTAGTCCACTTATTATTAACATCAACAAATAACAATATAATCTTCATTTGTGCAGCAATAGTGAAACAAAAGGAGAGAAAGATGTGAAAGCAAGAAGATGCCAAGATCTATCAGCAAAATGGTAAAACATTAAGAGCATAAACACTTATGCCACTTATCATTCACAGTGACCGGACCAGACTGAGCATCAGTTCGCGGCCGAAACGGTGCGACCAGCCGGTCCAGTCCGGTTTTAAAACACCAATTAGTGGAATGTGAGACCTACCTACCATTTATGATAAAAGTGAAATGTGACTCTTATTGTGGGACGGATGGAATATTATATTTTATTGTAACATTAGAGAAGTAAACTTTGCATTAGAAGCCTTTTATAGATTATATATCAACTCCAACAATGCTTGTGAGTTCTATGTGAGTTTATCAACCCGTCACATCTCCCAAACACTCAGAGTTGTCCGAGGGGAATAAGGAAACAATGATAAAAGTGAGCAGAGGGTTTGGCGGGTCATAGCACTGAACCACTCTCACTCTACCCGAATCTAGATAAAGTTAATGAGTCTATGGGCAAAATGAGATCACTATACCAGTTGAGGAACTGATGAAGCGGTATACGTCGTTGATGTCAAAGATGGAGCATGAGATGCACAACGACATGATCGTCATGCTTCATGCCAAGTTAAGGTCAAAGAAGTAGTTTTCTAGTTTTAGGACATTAAAATTTTTGGAAATCTAATACTAAAAAGTAAAAATCCAAAAATCACTAAATATCATTAGAATTGTTTAACACAAAATGTTTATATATGCGGGGGTTATACATATTATATAGAGGGAGAGTGTTATATTTCTAACTCAACACTTAATTGCTAACTACAACTAAATAATAAGCATTAGAATTTCAAATTAAGGGCCTAGATCATCATCCTGAAATGTCAATTCGATCAACAAAAACCGTAAGGTCAATTTACAACAAATTAGTTGTAACTAACTTTTGAAAAAAATCTCATAACTTTAAAACGTATATAACTTTCTCGATTTAAATTATTTTTTCGCACAATATATATCAAATTAAAGATAAATTCATAAGGATTTTAACGAGATCTCACTTGCATATGTTCCGATTTCAAAATTTGAAAAAAAATTCGAAAATTTTCAATTTTTTCGTACAACAATATATAAAAATATGTCAATATAATACATGTCTAAAGTCAATATAAGCAATGAGTTAACATTTTCAAAGCATTATGTTGACATTCTCAAAGGATTGTGTTGATATTTTCGAAACACTATATTGATACATCCAAAACCCTAATTTAGTACTCCCTCCGTTCCACAGTAATAGAGGCATTTCATTTTGCGCACTCATTTGAAAAAATAATTATAAATAGTTAAAGTGGAGAAAAAGTAAAGTAAGAGAGACAATATTGTAGATAAGACTCTTCTCTACGTTATTTTCTCTCTTACTTTATTCTCTCTTTACTTTAACTATTTAATATCATTTTTTAAAACAAGTGCAGAAAATGAAATGCTTCTATTACTGTGGAATGGAGGGAGTAGTTTTTTTTTTATCTTTTTAGATTTAATTAATAAAAATGAAAATTACACGTGACAAATTGTAGACCATAAGTTTTCTAAAATTCTATGATCTTAAATTAGTTGTAGTTAACAATTAAATGATGAGTTCACAATTGATCACTCCCTTTATATAGAGAATATATATATTTTGGATATGAAAAAATTCGATCCGGTCTTATCCGAACATACAATTTTTTTTTAAAATTCGATTAAAAAATCTGAACTGAATTTTAAATTCTGATTTGGTTCAGATTTCGAATAATTTGCTCACGCTTGTCTAGTATACACAATAAGTAGAAAATACAAATAAATAAAACATAGTAATAAAAACACATTTTTATTGTCATATAACTCGAAAATAAAAGAGTAATCTACCCTTTCGAACTACCTCGGCCTGAAGTGTTTATTTTATCCATATAATTAGGGAGTGTTCGGTTTGCAAGATTGTAATCGAGATTAAATTTGTAGTGTGTTTGGTTTATGAGATTCAACCCCACAACTCAATCCTAGATGGATAATCCTAGATTAAATTTATATCTTGGTATTATTTTATCTTGCCAAACCGAAGACCACCTTAGTATTTATTTTATTTATAATTAGTACAATTAGTTTTAAATCATGCTTAAAATCCCGATTATTTATTTTTTCCCATTTCAGTTTAATTCTATTTTGATGAGCTGGGTTGAGGGGTTTGATAGTTTTAGTTGAAGTAATCTGTCCGTCACAGTGTGTGTGCGTGTGAGAGAGAGAGAGAGAGAGAAAGAGAGGGAAGGATGATCAGTGACGGAGTCGTAGACGACGAAGAAAAATGGCTGTCAGCTGGGATCGCCGGCCTGCAACAGAATGCCTTCCACATGCATCGCGCTCTCGTACTTGCATCTTTCATTTAATTTGCCCCCGATTCAGTTAAACCCTAGATTCTCAATTGCAATTGCTTTTCGATTTTTAGGATTCTAACAATTTGAAGGATGCTCTCAAGTACTCCGCTCAGATGCTCTCCGAGCTCCGCACTTCCAGGCTCTCCCCTCACAAATACTACGAACTTTGTGTGTAACTAGATTTTGGCTGTTTTCTGTTGCATTTGATTTCGTTACTTTTATTTCCCTCGAAAATATTTTCTTTTTTTCGTGTTTGCTGCATAGATATGAGGGCTTTTGATGAATTAAGGAAATTGGAGATCTTCTTCAAGGAGGAGACTAGTCGCGGTTGCTCCATTGTTGAGCTCTATGAACTCGTGCAGCATGCTGGAAACATATTGCCTAGACTGTAAGCGGTCATTTATATATATTTTTTTATTTTTCCTGTATGTTTTAATGTGCAAAATTTTTAAAAAAGTCCAGGTTTCCTTGATTATGTATGTATCTTGGATGTTAAATTGCATATTTGGATCCCCATTACTGCTTGTAGAATAGGACCTTAGAAGACCCTATGCTGACAGAAGGAATGAAATAGACTTTTCTGTAGGACTGACTGATGAAAGATATGCTTTCTTTTCCTTCTCAATTTTTTTGTATGTGCTTCCTTTGGGAAAATTCTCAAGTATGCCAATAACTTGATGATTGTTCCATATTGAAAATTTGATCTAAAGGTTACATTCTAACCATGCCCCCCTGCAACATAGTTTGTTAAGGTTTAAGTTGTTAATCTTTGTCATGCAAAGATTTTTCCATAGTGTACGCGCATGATAGAGCTGACCACTCTTAGTAATTTCGTCTTCCTTTTCTCAGATATCTGCTCTGTACTGTTGGCTCTGTATACATAAAGTCTAAAGAAGCACCAGCAAAGGATGTTCTCAAAGATCTGGTAGAAATGTGTCGCGGGATCCAACATCCTCTGCGTGGTCTTTTTCTAAGGAGTTACCTATCTCAAGTCAGTAGAGATAAGTTGCCGGACATTGGATCTGAATATGAGGGGTGAGGATATAAAGTCATTATATGCTTTTCTGTCAATTTAGATCGATTTCATAGAAATTATGGTTGCATTAAGTTCGTTATGTGCTTGTTTGCAATTAATGTTATAATTATATGCATGAGTAAGGAATCCAGTAGCTGAGCATAGAACTTTCAATTTTATATTCAGTGTCCTGTATTATTTTCGAAATTTAGGGTTTAATTGTTTGATCCTAGGGATTAAGTCTTCATTATAGGATTGAACTGTACTGAGGCTTGTCTGCCTATGTGTTTTACGCACATGTTTTAATAAGAAGTAAGGATAGAAAGTTCTCATAACACTGACCCATGTGTTTCTGAAAATACTTTAGATCCACATAAATCTTAATGTTCTCTTTAAGTATCTGATTACTTATGTTGGTACCTCATTTCTTTATTTTAATTCCTCAGCTGATTTCTATCGTTGGTGTGTTCTATTATTGATTTGATCATATTCTCCAGCACTCCTAATAAGATTTCATCCGCTAAACATTCCTTTTCTCTAATCTCTTATAGGGATGCTGATACTGTCATGGATGCTGTTGAGTTTGTGCTCCAAAACTTCACAGAAATGAACAAACTATGGGTTAGAATGCAACACCAGGTAAGATCAGAAGCTATTCTCATTAGCTGATCATGTCTTATTACGAATCAAAAGAAAAAGAAAAAAATAACTTTTCCAAGAGCTGATTTGTTTTTCAAATATGGGCAGTTGTTTGTCTTGATTTCAGAATGACCTATGCTAATCTGATTGTGATCTCTGGCTTGCACTGTCACATCGCTTATTTGTAGGGACCTGCTAGGGAAAAGGATAAGAGGGGTAAAGAAAGGGGTGAGCTACGTGATCTGGTAAACATCTTCATATAATTAATAGTTATCTGTATTAATGGTTGACTGTCACTGAATTCTTGTTTTCTTCACTTACTTTGGTTAGGTTGGTAAGAACCTTCATGTCCTCAGCCAGATTGAGGGTGTTGATCTTGAAATGTACAAAGAAACTGTGCTTCCCAGAGTGTTGGAGCAAGTAAGTATTGCTTGTACCAGACTGTTTATAACATTTTTTCTGCTAATATTTTGATGTTACACATATTGGGCTTCAGGTTGTCAACTGCAAGGATGAACTTGCCCAATATTACTTGATGGATTGCATAATTCAAGTCTTCCCAGATGAATATCACTTGCAGACACTTGAAACATTATTGAATGCCTGCCCTCAACTTCAGGTATGTAGATTCTGTGCTCGATATGATGGACTCACAACACCTAAGTTGGAGGTTCATTCTCCATATCCACTGATGTTCTGGAGTCCTGGACTAGCGATTGTGTTTTACTGTTTTTTACCTTTCAAAACTTCTTTAACAATCATGGTGTTCTACTGCAGTCTTCTGTTGATGTTGAAACAGTGCTTTCTCGACTAATGGAAAGACTCTCAAATTATGCTGCTTCTGGTTCAGAAGTAAGTAATCGAGAATTTCATGAAAGTTAAGTTAGCATGAGAAATTGTGGCTCCACCTCTAAGTTACCATTCTGCAGGTGTTACCTGAATTTTTTCAAGTAGAAGCTTTCGCAAAACTGAATAATGCCATTGGCAAGGTAAATCTATTTAGTTTCCACCTGAGAAGATATTTAGAATTTATAATGATGATTTGGGCTATGATAATTCTTCAAATGTTGCTTGGCATTGTGACTGAATTTCAAACTGAATGATTAGAAATGGAAATAGGTCTAAGTACAAAATATAACTAGAATCTGCAATGCATCTTATTGATATATTACGTTGATAGTAAGATTCTTCTATGGAACTTATATTTATTAATTACCTATGCTTCTTATTTTATTAACAGTCACATTGAAGTTGATTTTGGTGCTAACTTCTAAGTAGTAAGCACGAGGGTTTGCCAACTATGTTGTTACTAAGTTTCCTCGGGCTTGATTTGGCTTTTGGGATGTGATTATATATAAATATCCGTGCTTGTGAAGCCAGCATCCAGATTTTCTTCTTTTACTTGAATATGTGTTTGTACTTGGCTTCTGCTTTATGCAAGTTTGATATCCAGCTCCCCCGTCTTTTTTTTTGAGTTTTACCCAGCCAGTAGCTGTTTACTCTGGATGCAGGTGATAGAAGCACAAGAAAATATGCCCATTGCTGGAGTTGTTACTTTATATGCGTCTCTTTTGACATTTACACTACAAGTTCATCCTGATCGGCTTGATTATATTGACCAGATTCTGGTATGTTTCTCTTAGCTGGCAATGATATCTCCTAGGGTTAGTTTAGGTGCATCATCCTGTATTATCAGTTGTCCAATCCTTTTTAGCATGATTATTTTGGTAATATTTGAATAGTCATATTCTGTTTGCATCAACAGTTTTGGGTATCATTGACATAAGCTGCAGCTTTTTAGCAGGAGCCTTAAGTGGATTTATCATGAGAGGAGTAAACTCCTACATTATGTTTATTGGATAGAACGTATAAAGAAAGCCACTTTTGATGTACCTCTTTATCCAAGAAAAAAAAGTTAATAAGTTAAATCACAGTTACCAACTAGTATACCTAGAATCTTCTTGTTCAAAAGCTGTTAAGTGAAGAAGTCTGAAAAAGTTGGTCATGAGGATCCTTTTAAATCCACTATAAGTCTATAACTCATATGTGCAGAACATAAGAAACTGCTGCGATTATTGAACATCTCTCTATAAAAGATTGTGTGGCTTTTTTTGTTTCTGCACTAGTCTATGTAGATTCAGTTTTGACTTGCCTGATGGTTGACGTATGGAACGGGAAAAACCTTTTGTTGGTTTTAATATGTCTTGTGCCTATATTACTAAGCAGATACCATGCTTTTTCCTGCAGGGAGCATGTGTTAAGAAACTTTCAGGAAGAGAAAAGCTTAATGATAGCAAAGCAACAAAACAGATTGTTGCACTTTTAAGTGCTCCACTTGAGAAATATAAGGATATAGACACTGCATTGAACCTGTCTAATTATCCCCGCATCATGGAGTGTTTAAATGATGGAACACATAAAGAGATGGCCAATGTCATTGTACAAAACATAATGAAAAACAAGACTTGCATATCAACTGCAGAGAAGGTCTGTTTTAAAAGTTTATTCCAATTATAGAAGGATTGGTCCTTTTCTGACCGACAGTTATCGTTCTTATAGGTGGATGCGCTATTTGAATTGATAAAGGGGCTTATCAGAGATCTTGATGGAGATACTCATGATGAGGTAGTTTGGAGATGATATATATCATGTTAATACTACTATTTGGTTTAGCTAACAGATAATTCTTTTTTCCTGAAATATTTTATTTTCCTTCTAAGTCAGTTTATATGCTTTCATTCTTGATAGTTTATTGTTCCTTGTTTCCTTAGCTTGATGAGGACTTCATAGAGGAACAGAATTCCGTTGCCCGTCTTATACAAATACTGCACAGTGATGATCCTGAAGAAATGTTGAAGGTATTTGCAATGTTTATTCTTGATGAAGTTCAAAGATACTACAGTTTTACTATTTAAGTGATTCTTTCCCTTTCCATCAGCAACATTAGCTGGCTTTGTTTCTGATTTTACTCATTTGCCAGGCAATGATTATACAATTTTATCCCACTAAAATGATGCAGTACAAGTTATTATCTATTTCACAGTTTGTGGCTCTATTTGTGAAAGATCTTCTTACTTGAAACTGAAGTCTCATCTACAGTTACCACATCTCTTTCTTCCTCTCCTTTTCTTTCTATTTTCTCTCTTCATTAGTATCATTTGAAACTTATAATTTCCAATGGTTGCATGAGGTCATCAATAAATGATATTTATGTCCTATACATTTATAGATTACGGTTCCTTTGGCCTTATGCTGAATGAAAATCATTTCTTTCTTCCATTCCAGGTTATTGAAACTGTGAGGAAGCACATTTTGACTGGAGGGCGGAAGCGGCTTCCTTATACTGTTCCTCCACTTATATTTAGTTCTCTAAAGGTATTTCCCCCTTTTTGCCTCTACATGAGTTAGGTTGCTCTATATGATGATGGTTATCTTCTATGCAGCTGGTACGTCGACTGGAAAAACAAGAAGAAAATGTCTCTGGTGATGAGGCATCTACGACACCAAAAAAGATCTTTCAATTAGTGACACAGGTATTAATGATTTTAACCTGCAACTTTCTGTACATTCTTTGTTGGTTTTTGCTGCTCTTGGCCATTTGCTTATTCAATTTCTACTTTGCGAAAACATTTTGCGCTTCATTCACCTTGTCGGAAATTTAAAAAATCGCACATTGTTTTGTGGTGTCAATGCATCTGGATATTGTATTTCCTCCAGACGCAGATTGTCTTGAATTGTAGAGATTTTCAAGTTGAGCTTTAAACATTAATTTTCCAGCTGCAGATTGTCATAGTTTGCCTTATATTACTTTTTTAACTGTAGACAATTGAGGCACTGACAAGTATTCCGGTTCCTGAACTGGCTCTGGGGTTATATTTGCAATGTGCTGAGGTACTTCTTAAACCTGAAATGAAAACTAAGGTGAAGTGTTGCATTTTGTCTGACTAGTCTTTGATTTGTGGATTATCAGGCTGCAAATGACTGTGACCTCGAACCTGTTGCATATGAATTTTTTACCCAAGCTTATATATTGTATGAAGAAGAAATTACGGTAAGCTTTCAGTTTCCGAACATCACATTCTTTGATTAACAGCAATAATTCTGTTTGCCTGCCTCAGATATTTATACTCTTCACTTTTGCCTGAATTTGTTTCCCTAGGATTCAAAAACTCAGGTGACTTCGATACACTTGATAATTGGGACACTCCAAAGGATGCATGTCTTTGGTGTTGAAAATAGAGATGCATTGACACACAAGGCCACAGGGGTAAATTATTGTAAGCCTTATATTATAGCAATACTATGTTTATCCCTAATAACCACGGGATAGCACTGTATGGACTATAGAGTTGTTCTATTTAATCCTATATAGAAGATCTTTCTAGCTGCACTCTAAGAACCTGACTTTCATCTTTAATATCCTTAGTATTCTGCAAAGCTGTTAAAGAAACCCGACCAGTGTAGAGCTGTTTATACTTGCTCACACCTGTTCTGGCTCGATGACCATGATAGTATCAGAGATGGAGACAGGTATTACTACTTTTTAGCAAGTTGTGATAGATCTGTTTGGAAAAAATATAATCATTGAATTTAAATGTTTCTCTTTAGGGTCTTGCTTTGCCTGAAGCGCGCACTAAGAATCGCAAATGCTGTTCAACAAATGGCAAACGCAACTAGAGGCAGCAGCGGATCAGCTTTGCTATTTATAGAGATACTAAACAAGTGATGATCACTACCATTCACACTCTTTTCTCATTATGTTTCTGAGAATATTCATTTGCAGTTTATGTTAATATAGGTATCTCTACTTCTACGAGAAAGGGGTCTCGCAGATTACTGTTGAATCAATTCAGGACCTAATTAAATTGATCAGAAACGAGATGCAAGGTGACGCTTCACCATCATCAGATCCAGCAGCAGACGCCTTCCTTGCAAGTACATTACGGTATATACAGTTCCAGAAGGACAAAGGCGGCGCTGTGGGGGATAAATACATGCTCATTACAGATTAGTTTTCACGTCGAATCTTCAGCACCAGGTTTTACTTGAGCCAACCGGAGAGAATGTTGCTGGTCGGTTCTGGTTTTGAGGCGAGGAGAACGCGTGACCTTTGTTTTTTTGTTGACCGACTCCAATTTTAACGTCTCCTGAGCAGTGCTATAGAAAGTGTTGATAAGTATAGTAAATTCTTGATTCAATGCTGACTAGCTGGCAACGGCGTTTGAGGTGTTATGTCTGTTGTTGAAAATTGGTTTTAATAAGAGAGTGGTACATAATTCCTGTGTAATTTTCACATCCCCTATTTTACTTCTTTTTGTATTTATTGATTTTTGCTTCTTTTTTAGGCAAATGTGTACTCTCTTTGAACATCAGATTTTCCTTAAAGCGATAGAAGAGAGGTTTCGAACTGTTATAATCTACTCCCTCCATTCCATAGTAATGGAGGTAAAAATTTTCGGCACGGAGATTAAGAAAAATTGTGTTAGGTTAGTTAAGTAAAGAAAGAATAAAGTGGAAAATGAAAAAGGTAGAGAGATGAAGGGAGAAAAAAGTAAGAGAGAGTAAAGTAGGTGTGGAAAAATGTGTTGACTTTTACTAAAAAGGAAAATAACTCTATTACTATAGAATGTGCAAAAATGGCAAAATGACTCTATTGCTATGGAATAAATAAATCAGAATTTCCATTTTCAATAACAGTTGAAATGAAGTACTCCAATTTAACTCACTGAAAAGTCTTGAATAACATTTTTAGTATATTCCATAAAGAAGAAACATATTATAGATGAATGAAGAGTAGAAATGCATTGAGTCCTCGAAAAGAGAGGATACAATTGGTTGATAGTAATACAATTGGCATAAAAAAGATAGAACAATCATATCTCATCAAAAAAAATGCATAACAAAGTGGTTGCTCGCTCTTATTATAAACATGCTTGTTGTTATAGCTATATGATAATTATATATTTGTTCGTTGGTCAGCACATGGCGTATTTTTGGGTCCAAGAACGAGCCATGGAGTCGTATTTGGAAGTATCGGTTTTATACATATGGGCAATCTCCGGAACAAGAGGGTCATCTGGATTCGGATCTGTTAGCAACGAACATATTGAAAGCAGCACCTACATACATCACAGTGCACCAACTCATGATCATGTACATGTTCATGGCAAACAAACAACTAACAACACTAGCTAGTTGTAAAATAAAATACCTTAGAAATGGTAAGAGCTGGACTCCACTGATCTTTCAGGATGTCTAAACATATATTCCCATTGTTGTTTATGTTTGGATGAAATACCTTTGTCCTGAATGCTACCTGTATCATTCTCAACCTAAATTAAATTGAAATTTAAAGTAATTTAAACAGAAAAGGATGTACCTTGGGAGGTTTGAAAGGATAATCAGATGGGAAATGGATGGTAACTTGGAAAACACCACCAGCATAGGGGCTTTCATTTGGTCCTATTATTGTTGCTTGCCAATGAAACATGTCTTGAGCCACAGGACCTATTTCCACATCATAAAAATCAAACTCAACTCTATTTCAACAAAAATTATTTGATCATTTCTCTTGATGTTTCTACCTGCACTACATGAAGTTGGAGGGTCTCTCTGCAACTCTCTAAGCTCCTTGAGAATTCTTCGGGATGCCATTCGATTTGAGGAAGGTCTTTGAGGAACTAGTTTTCTCAGTTATACATACAATGGAATACTCCAACCAGTGTAAAAAATGTGATTATATAGAGGAGAAGAGAGTATGGTCTATGGTACTAATTCCGTTCACCTTTTCATAATTAGTTCCTTTTGTTTTCTTTTAATAGAGGGACCATCAAAATCCCCCAATTCTCATTGCTTTCCAACACCACAGATCCCATCCCATTCAAATGGATGGACTTTGTTTTCAAGTATATCTCCAACAGCTGGTGGAAGGGGGCAATTTCATTACTTAATTATGAGGAATTTATTCCTATATTATTATTTTTAGTTTATTTCCTAGCTGCCCTTTTCTGCAATCCTATTATCCTGTAGTTCATAGAACCTTGTAATAAAAGCAGAATGAAAATGAAACATGCCTAGAATATGGCCAAGTTCAACGGTGGATTCTCCATTTCTCTCAAAAAGTATAATCAAATATAGAAACTGGCCAATACGCATTCTAGAAAGGAATCTAATCTTTTTGCTTTTTAAGTTGAAAAACTTTATTCCCCATCTGTAAAGAAACAGACAATGGTGCACAAATAGTAAGTACTAAGCGTGATAACTAAGCCAACAATTTAAGAAAAAAAAAACATGATCCAATAATAAAAATATACTACCAAAGTAGATGAGCTCCACCACTTTCAGTGGTGAGCATGTCACACAATTGCATCAAATGAGTTGACAAAAGGAATTTGTATAAATGTGTGTTTCTATATATGTATATATATAAAAATATAAATCAAGTCGAAGACGACAGAATGTCATGTAAGAACCCTTAACAGTAGCCAACATCACAAAACCTTGGTCTGATTAACGAATGAAAGAAAAGAACGAATTAAAAGAGGGCAGGCCTAAAAGTATTGAGGTAACACTTTGGATATCAAAGCACAAAGCAGAGACTTGATCCACCTATACTTCCACTGACGGAAGCGAGCTTTGATGGAAGGGGCACTCCTAGTTCTCTTCTGTGGCAAAAGAAACGGAAAATGGCACGATGTGGCAGGGAGGAGCATGAGAGAGAGATATTATATTGGTGGTCATATCATTACACCTAATATGCTGATCACAATATAGCACAAGCCTTTTGAGCCTTTCCCTTCTTCTTCTTTGTCTTTGGCGGTTGGAGTACAACTTTAATGGCAGCGTCAAAAACTTGTTTAACGTTCTGCGTGAGCATATCAAGAATGCCAGCTTAGTAGGAGTACATATTTTGTAAGCAATGCAGAGAGATTGAATCGATAAAGACCTGTTGGGTCTTTGAACTGCATTCAACGTAAGAAGGAGACGCAATCAACTTCCTCAGCTCCTCCCCCTGGAAGTTTAAGAGGTGAGGTTATGTTCGGGAATCAGAGTAAAATTCACAAAGCATTGCCACACATATGATTCAGGAAAAGAAATGTGCATAAATTCACCTGTGCTTCAGTGATTGGTACAGAACCTGGATGGTCAACAAAGAACTGCTGGTCATCTCGAAGATCTGAATCGATATCAATAATCCAAAGATCAGAAACATTGTTTATACAGTATCTTTACAAGATTCAAGTCTTTGTGCATGTATCTGGATGTTAAGTGACAATCTTAAGGGTTTAGGGTTCTTTCGAGGTCATTGTATATAATGGATATACACCATCTACCAGAACAAGTTCTTTCGAGGTCATTGTCCTTGACTATCCAACTTAACGACAGACACATTGTATATATAGGCAGGATAAGAGAAGAAATTATTTAAAAGGACCAAGATCTGTACCCAGAATAAGAAAAGCAGATGATGATAACATGAATGAAAACTAGATACAGTTTCTACTCAATGTTATCAAGTTGTTTCTAATAAGAGTAGCATGCACGAGGGGAGAGAAACATCAAATAGTAGTAGTAAGATTTAATTTCTACAAAAAATCTAAACCAGAAGGTGAGGGATTATGCAATATTTACACAGATAGACATAAAAACAAAGCTAAAAATTCATATGGTTACAAACAAGTAACCGAGATCTGAAATGATGGTAAGCCACTTCTTAACTATTACCAATACCAGGTAAATCTTCAATCTAAAGGGTGATTGAAGGATACACATAAAATGTAAAGAGCAAAGCAAAAAAGAAAAGACCTTAATATGTATCAAGTTGTGGCATCAGGGAACTTTAGAACTAATGATATCTCTGGGATTCTATATCCTTCATCTATCAAACTCCATATTATTTTTTGACACTGTTATAACAGGGGGTGTGCATTATAAAAATTAATCAGAAACCTTACCTAGTTTTGTGCCAACAAGAATGATAGGGACACCAGGAGCATAATGCTTCAATTCAGGAATCCACTGAAAAACAAATGAAAACAAAAAAATCTTAGAAGAAAACAGACAATCTTGCTGGGGAAATTAGAATAAAGGAAAGTAATCAGAGCTAGATAGAAGTTAATAAGAGCAGCCAAATCCTTGCCTTCTTGGAAACATTTTCATAGCTGGCCTTGCTTATAAGAGAAAATGCCAAAATGAAAACATCAGCTCCACGATAACTCAATGGTCTTAATCTATTGTAGTCCTCCTGTCCTGTTCCATAAAGTAAAACGTATGTCAAAGATTGCACATATATTACACATATAAATAAATAATGCTATTGCTAGCAGATATGCTTGCAATGTTATATGTAGATGTGTCAATGAAGGATATCTAGTAGTATTTACCAGCAGTATCCCATAGGCCTAGGTTGACAGTAGCACCATTAACAACAACATTTGCACTGAAATTATCAAATACAGTTGGTACATAATCCTGCATTGAAAATTTATAAAAATGTGTTAAAAGTTGAAAATATTAGGAATGCTGTTTCAAACCTGAGAATAGCATAACATCATAGCTCAGGGACTATTCAGAGCGTTGGCCACATAATACATGACAAACAGGATATTCAGTACATGTTACAGGGTCCATCCCAATTCTAGTGGTGTGGTCAACAGTTTCTTGCCGAGATGGAAATCATCTACCAATAAGGACTGAATTCTAAGCACTATGGACTATACATTTCAAACCAGATTTATGGAAAAGAAAAACAAACAAGTGATTCTACAATTTCTACCAAATCATATATAATCCAGTTATATCATCCTCAGCAAAACAAAAGTGACAAATCTTCAATAAACCATTCAAATTGGACATGCTCATTGTTTTTCTCACCCTCCAGACTCTCATGCACATAGAAAGGAAGCCACTGAGATAAATAAAACCTGATTCCATATCTAAAATACACATAACTGGTGGCAAGAAAAAGGGAAAAGAATCTATATGAGAATATTTCTTTTCTTTCATTTAATCTTTCCGTGATCATCCAGCCAATCACACAGTAATGGAGGTCCATGATCATGAAGAAAGTTAAGTCAAACCATCTTTTTTGTTCAAATACACATAAAAAGCGAAACAAACACCCAAAAAAGATTATAATGCATCAATCAATTCCAGCATCCAATGCACACATTATTGAAGACGATAAAAAAATCCAGAGAGGGTGACCGTGGGGAAGGTGTTGCTGGTGTAGGAAATCAATAGACATGTCTTCCCGACGGCGCCGTCGCCGACCGTGACGCATTTTATGAATCTCGACGCGCTCATTCTTCTTCCACTCTCTCCCTGTATTCAGATCTTCCGGTGAAGACCTGATCGGATCAGCAGTTGGCAAATATCAAATACACCTAAATCAGTATTGAGAGGAGCAGAATTGAAAAACTTGGAAGCGGCAGAAAAAATCAAATCAAAAGCATTGAAAATTGGGGAAATGTATGCATTGCAAGGGGAAAGAAGAGAGAAAATTGGAGATCGAGATCTAGGATTATTGAGAGAGTAATGGATGGGCAGTTAGTAATGGAATACCCTTATTTAGCCGGGAAATGCTGCTGCCATTCAATCTCTCTCTCTCTCTTTCGAAAATGAAAATGAAATTGGAATTGGAATTGAAACACAGTCACCATTTATATCATTCCTCTATCATTGCATTTATGTTCGTATCATTCATTCCTTGTGGGCCCTATTAATTATTGATTAAATTCTTAATATGATTACAATTTAAAAACTAAGAAAATAGTAATGTTCAATACAACTATCATTCGTATTGGTTTCTCATTTTTCGAAACCATCTTTTTTGCCCTAAAAACTTTTGATACATTTACATTATTTTTTTTCTCATATCATCTCACCTTATTATCTTTGATTTTTCTCTTTCTTCTTTCTTTTTTTCATTTTTTAAATATATTTTTCTCATTTTATTCTTATATATCAATAAAATTGTAGTAGTACTTATTTCACAAAATTTTACTATGTACATTGTTATATATAGATGATAGTATAAGGTGATCTTATTACTTATAGCTATCTATTTATGTATTATTGTTATACATCTACAATAATTTTTTATTTTTATTACAAAATTTAATATTTTGGAATATAGAATTAATATATTGGACAAGGATCCAATATATTGGATAGTTATTCACTAATTTTACATGTATTTTTTATTTTGTTGTCCCTATAAAAAAATGAAAATAGCCAAAAATAGATAAATTTCATAACAATTTTTAAGATATTTGTCTAAAAAAATTCTTATCTTGTATCCAATATATTAAATCTATAGATTAAAATATTAAATTTTGATTAACACAATAAAATTATGAAAGGTATTATCTATATTTATACCAATAATGGATATAATCTCGCATTATATGATTATCTATATATAACAATGTATATAAAATTTTGTAAGATAAAACTAATTTTGTTAATATATTAATAATAAATGGAAAATAAATTAAATAAAAATTGCTGTATAGAATAAATTATGAGAGAGAAATGAGAATTCGAAATAAAAAATACGGAGAATAGAGAGAGTAGAGAAATTATAAATAATGTGAGATGAGTTGTGTTGCATGTGCATTGTGTTATTGTGTATGCATATTCAGTGTGTGACAGTGTGTGTGTGTACAAGGATACTAATTTTGCAATTTGTGTGTGTTTTTGTGTATAAGAGTGTGCATATTTAGTGTGTGTTGTGTATGTGTGTGTACAATGTAGGATGGTGGTTTTTTGTGTGTGTTTTTGTGTATGCAGTATGTTGTGTGTGTATTGTGTGAGTGTGGGCACTATGTGTGTATGCATGTATTATGTTAGTTTGTGGCCAATGAGTATATAGTGTGTAAAAATGCTTAATTTAATTACTATTTGAAATTTCAAATATTTACTTTTTTGGATATAAAATTCAAATTGTAGAACGGACAAGATTTTGGAATTATAATTAAATTCAAAATCTAAATATTTTTGTGATATCAAATATTGAATTTGAAATCCAAGACTCCAATTCCAATTCCAATTCCAATTCCAATTCCATAACTTCAATGTATACTGTAACAAAAGAAAAACTGCAATGATCAAACAAGAAAATTTGTGATATTATTACTGGTACAGCTATCGATAGACATCATTGCAATATCGGTAACATTTGCAATACAAAGAAACTGACTAAGTTTTGGTCTTGGCACAAAACACCTTATGAGAAAAGATACACAAGAAACAAAAAAAAATAGCTTACACCATCAACACCAGTTATATAAACTACGACTTGCTAAATGCCTGCAGGGTGTCCTCCAGGGCCTGTCTGTCGTAGTCGCCTGTAAAAACGCAGCTTCCGAGAGGACCTTTTAGAAGGATAAGCCTTAGCAGCCCATCTGCTACCTTCTTATCCACCTGCATTGCATATAACATGTGTGAGTGGGATACAAAAAGAGGGACGGGGTGTTTTTGTTTGTGCAGTATGCTATCTTACCGCCATCACGGACTTGAACATGTCAACTGTCATGGTTTCTGGAGGTGATGTAGGCAATTTGGCCTGTTGCAAAATCTTATGCACTCTCTTTACTAGTGAGTCCTCGATCCAGCCAAGCCGGTAAGACATGTCAACTGCCATTACCTGAAATATGCACCATGGCATCTTTCAGCAAGAAAGGAAAAATTGATCAAGAATTAGCAGTCTACACAGTAACATACCGTGCCAGCAGCAACGGCTTCCCCATGAAGCCACTGCCCATATCCAAAACCAGTCTCAATTGCCTGTCAATTTGCATAGAAAGGCAATTAAGAACAAGAATAGCTCATCGAGATCCAGACATAGATGTTAGAAAGCATTGCCACTAAGTGGGTAAAGCAGGAAAGAATATTTCAATCAAGTAACCAAGAGAATAAAGTTCATGCATTCGGATGCATCAAAGCAAAGCAAAAGTTTAGTTTAGCCTTAAGGTCATTATATTGAGGAAAAAATACCCACATGGCCAAAAGTGTGGCCCAAGTTGAGAGTTGCCCTTAGTCCACTCTCCTTCTCATCCAAGGAAACAACCTCAGCTTTATTTTCACACGAGCGTTTGATTGCATAAGCAAATGCATCTTGGTCCCTGCAAAGAAGCAAACCCTTTATGTTTACATATCAAATTAACAAAGGAAATAAGAAGACATGATTATGGATGAAAGATAAATAAGGAAAATCTATTAGCAAAGCAAGGGTTTCACCTACTGTGCATGCCAAGATCTGTAATGATGGAATAAATCATTTAATCAGAGGATCACTAGGTGTAACTGGTAACTGGAGGGAGTAGGAAGGGATATATTTTGTGGAGTAAGTAGACTTATCTAGCATGAGCTAATGCAAATTTCTTAATTAATCACTTGGAACATTTTAACATGTTTACAAGTATCAGGAAGAAACAGTAAAGAATGACACTGAAGTATCCTCATATTATATATGCACAAGGAGAATTTAATCTAATGCGTGTATTTACCTTGCCATCAGTGCGGCCATATTCTTTTCCTGCCACTCAAAAAATGAAGCGTCTCTAATAAGTCCATACTTAATTACTTCTGCAAGCCCTGATGCCAATTCACGATCCGGCAATGTGTTCAAAGTGTCAGTGTCTACGAGCACACATTGCGGTTGGTAAAATGCTCCGATTAAATTTTTCCCAAGTGGGTGGTTTATTCCAGTCTTACCACCAACGGAAGAATCTACCTAAATATGAAAACGATGTAACTGATAAACATCAATTACCTTCCAACCAAATTGCATATATGTGCCAGTTAGTCATTACTACTCAAACCTGTGCCATCACAGTAGTCGGAATCTGAATGAAGTTAACTCCACGAAGATACGAAGCTGCAGCATATCCACACATGTCCCCTATGACTCCACCACCAAGGGCAACAAATGTACAGCGCCGGTCCATTCGTGTCTCGATAGCTTTGTCAAATACTTTCATTAGAGTCTCCTGTCAAAGCAGGAAACAATACCACCCTCACCGTAGTCAGAATAATTCAGTTATTTACCCCCAAACCAACCCAGGGGACAAAAGAAAGCACAACACCCACCATGTTCTTAAATTTCTCCCCATCTGGCAAAATTACACTCTCAACTTTTATATTAGGATTTCCTTCCGTCAATGCCCATATAGTTTTATCAAGATACAATGGCGCTATCGTTGTGTTGGTGACCACGAGGACTTGCTTACCATGAACATGCCTATAACACAGTAAAAACTTATCAAAAACATAGAGAATTATCTTTACACCGCCACAAAACATATTAAGAAGGAAACAGATGAATATTTCAATTGAAGCAAGAAATTTTGATAAACATCAACATTATCCCATACTCTTAACATAAATCAGGCATTCTCATCACTTTGCTTTAGGTATAAATTGACAAATGAACTTTGATCAATATCATAAAGAAAACCAACACTGATTGAATAATCAGAAACATATATAGGTCATAATGATTATCAAACCACAATAATGGAGCTAATCAGCATCGTACAAAGTCCTTATCAAGCAGTTTTACTAAATTGGAATTCAAATTAACAGAGTGTGCAGGAATTAACTACCTCTGCAGCAGGTCGGGTTGATTTAGAAGTCCAGAGCCTATGTAGATCGGGTAGCTTCGGTTCCCCAAATCGACCTCAACAAGAGTAGGAACAGCGGGCGAAGAAGAGGAAGCAGAAGTGGAGTGATCCATCACCGGAGGCGCCGAAGCCCTCACCGCGAAATTACGCTTCTTAGAATCGAAGGAGATGCGAGAGGCAGAGGAAATGGAGGAAGTGGAGGCAGGGAGGCGCAGGAGAGATGTTAGCTGGGGGTGGCGGTTGCGTGAAGAGGCGGAGACAGAAAGGGCGCGGTTAGGGTAGAGAGAGGAGGAAGAAGAGGCAGCCATTAGCGGCGGCGGTGGCGGCGGGTATCAGTGATGGATTCTCGAATTTAGAGCTTGGGAGATTTGTGCGATTAGCCGGTTTATGTGAATGTGATTTGGTTGAATTGGTTTGGTTTGGTGATATTTGTGGTAGGTGGTGAATTCTCTGTGTTTTCTGGTTAAGACGATGACATAAAAAACCAAATTCGGTAGGTGAGCCTGTGCTATATTTTTATTTTTATTTATTTTCCCATTTTTTCGGCTAAGTTCGAATTTAAGACTATTTTCCGTTTAAAAAAGTAGAAGTATATTTTTCTATTTTATGTTGTTCACTAAAATTAGTTTCTTTTCATTAAACTTTTCTTTATTGAGTTAGATTGCTCTATTAAATTACATTCCACTAGTAATACTTCAATAGATTGCACTTCTTTCTTTTCCACTAGTAATACTTTAATAAATTGTAATTACCATAGATAAATGAATCAACAAAAAGTTGCAAATTGAAATTGCAACATCTTGAAAAATCAGGAATAAATGACATATTCATTTAAATATTGCAAACAGATAGAATAATATTGAAATTTTGAAGATGCTGTGTATAAGAAATATATCATATTTATAATATCTTAAAATTATATGGAAATTAACAAATAAACATTGCAATCGTACAACACTCAAAAGTATATGAACAGTGTATGAGTATGTTTTTGTAGCGAGGGATATAATATACAACTACGTGAAAGTAACAAATAGAGGATTACACACAAAAAATAAAGCAAGCAAAAACTCAAAACACGAAGAAGAGACAAAATCTTCAATTGCTTCATGAAATTCTCACATTCTCAAAGGTAAATAAATTCCATCACTCTCTTTTGTTTATAGTATTACTAGTTTTTTACTTGTCAGTTTGTAGCTATTTCTATTATTTTCTGATTGATGTTTTTGAATTTTGAGAATAGAAAATTGTAGTAGTAGTACATTTTTAAAATTCCTATGGATGAATATGTACTTCGCGAGTTGCTAGAATTTTGTTGAGTTCTGCGGCAGAATGCATTGCTGCATTTGTTGAGTCATTATTGGTGGGATAGCGAGCAACTAAAGAGCCGTCATAGTGCCTTAAGAAAGCAGTATATCAGTGTAGCTTTGCTACTCGATCAACCTGATTTTAGGTGTACAATTTTGGCTTAATAGCAAGCACGGCCCATCCAAATGTTGGTTGTAAGTTGTAACTTTTAAGTGAACATCGACATGAATAGACTTTAAAAAGAACTCGAGCACAATTTTCAAAACTGTCAAAGAAATGGATCTCTGTCTTCTCAAAATGATACAAGAACAATCCAGGTCGGAAACACCATATTCCACAACTGAATTCAAAGCAAAAATCTAAAATTCAACACTAGTCACCTAAATACTACACTAGCAAAGAATAATTACACAAGCTGAAAATCGTTTTGATCACTCAGAGAAGATGTGATTTGCAGAGAACAGACCTTCCTTGTAGGGGTTGAGCTTTTTTTTACATGGTGTTGAAACTAAGCCTCTCAGAGCTTAAGCCAACTGCAGCAGATCTGCAAATAATCTATTATTTCAAGGTAATATCATCTTAACATTGTGCAAATCATTAGTGCTCTTCGACTGGTTGATCACGGACTCAAAACCTTGAGTGCACACATTGGCAAAACCCGTCATCGCCTGAAAAACGTGAGGCAAACCCATCTGCAGGTTGTTCATGGTCATCGCCCTCGTCACACTGATCGACTTCTCATATTTGGCCTTCTCATCCTCCGCCTTGGACCTCAAGGCCTCCACCTTGGCTCTTTTCTCTCTCACGGGATCTTTGCTTGTGTCACCGGAGGTTTCTGGCATTGCATATGATGGGCCGTGCTTGCTCTCTAACGACCGGAGCTCGCCTGCCTTCTTTTCGAGCTCCTTGAACACCGACTCTGACTTCCTCTTCTCTTTTTGTTCCTCCGCTTGTTGCACTACAATTGCGTGGATGACTGTTAGGAAACTCTTGATTCCCTCAGATGCCACGTTGTCTGGAGCGTTATTCATTGCAAGCTGCCATTCTTCACAGAAAGAGTACATGGTGGAGCCATGCTTGGACTTGCTGATGGGATTGTTACCTACTTGAAATAGGCTGAGACGGAGCCAGCCTGTCAATGACTGAATATATTCGCGTTGAGCTTTGATGAGGCTACAGAAGGAGAGGTGCCACTGCTGGGCTTCGAGCTCAAGCTGAAGTGTTGATTGTCGATGGATTTCAGTGGTGGGATACGTTGATGGAATGCAGTTGAGGTATTTGAGCTGCTGGACTATGTGTGTTTGTACTTGATGGAATTCATACATGCTTCTCCACATGATCATTAACCTGAAACAAAGATGATGATTATAAGACACTGAAAATTTTTATGTGATGTTTATAACATTCCTACATTATTTTATTCATTTTCGAGCAACAGCGCACATTAAGTTGCAGTTATTTTAATAAACAGATAGTAGCACATCAAAGTTTCCACGACATATTTGTAACTTGATGAGCAGAATGTAGGGCAACGATGCAGAGGACTTACCCCTTGACGAGCTGAAGAAGTTGAGGATGAAGCTCAGATTCTCTCAATTTGACAATCTCTATGGAGGTAGTCTCAATCGCTTGGACAGCAACCATCATCTGCGATTCCAACTTCTCGACTTCCTTTTTCGCCTTCTCACTCTTGATATACTCTGCATTCTTCATCTCTAGCTTCCTGAGAGCTGCCACTCTTTTCTCATGCTCTGATTTCAAATACTCAGCATTCTAAAATAAACCCACAGAATATTTAAATTAGCTCATATAGATGCATATAGATCCAAATGTTCAAAGCAAATAAAAAATCTACGAAACTATATCGTTTAACGAAGGCACTGAATGAGCAAAATAGGCGCACCATGTCAAGACACTATGTGAAACAGAGTCAAAAGGCAAACTAGATAATTAGATTTACCTTAACCTCCTGGAAAAGTTTCTTCTCCCAGGCATATAGCCTCTCGACTGTTGAACAGTGGGTGGCATTTCCATTGGCAGCAACCTGAGCTGAGTTTCCGATAGGATCCTCACAGAACTTTCCAAACGCATTCCACTTTGCACTGCCCGAACCCCAACTCCATAATAGTGGAGTCAAACTCTTTCCATATCCATTATCCTTACCTACAACAAACCAAATTTATGAGTCACATGGCAATCATTCACAACAATTTTTTTTGTTCAGATTCGGGTTTACAGTTTCTTATGAAACTATGCGAACGATAAACTGGCAATGATAACATAGTTTTATGCATAAAATGACATATGCAATAAATAAAAAGATTGTGATCAATATTTGATGTGAAACCTTCTATTGAACAAGTATAATATGGCAGTATAAACTTTTTCTTTTTCTAAATATAGAGCAAATGAAACTTACAAACAGTAATTAATTTTACCTAATGAAGATTGGCGATTGAAATTACAAACCGGAACTTCCAACAATGCAGAGAGTGGACCACCAGCATTGGCAGCTTGCAAGAAGTAGTCATCCAGTTCTCGAATGATCTCGACCAGATCTTTACCCTTCGTCGAGACCACCACCGCAAGCTCACTGCTGGCACTGGTGTCGGTGGTGGTGGCGGTGATCACAGAAGGAGGGGCAGCCACATTTTGCGAAGCCACCGTGGTGGTGTGGGTGACGGTCGCCTCAGAAGCAGTGGCAGTAGTGGTCTCCCACTCCTCCTCGCCCTCCGGCCGCCTGGAGGTCGGCATGAAGGGGTCCCAGAAATCCCAGGTGGACGCAGAGGGGGCGGGCGGAGGAGGAGGAGGTGGCGGGCGGATAGCTGAGGAGGTTGTTGTGGAGGTGGTGGTCCAGGACATAGGGCTGAATGGAGGAGGTAAGTTGTTAGGCGGGGGCGGGGGTGGAGGCGGGGAAGGGTTTGACGGCGGGAGGGGGTGGTGGTGGAGGCTGGTCTCCGCCGTGGCGAATTGGAGAAGGGCGGAGCCGGTGTTGCGGAGGGACCTTATATACATACTATGGGCGGCGGCAAAGGCATGCCTCGCCTTCACCAACTGCTTCATGTATCTCTTTCTAGCCTTACATCTAGACACCATTTCCTCTCTCTCTAACCTTGAATACCAACAACCCATTTTCCCCCCCACTTTACTCTCTGTGTGTACACAAAATCAATGCAACTTTACTTTAACTGGAATTTGCATACAGCATTCAAAATTCCTTCAATCACCTTTCGTTACTACGCATCTAATCATCGGAGTTAAATACACCAGAAATAAAAAAATTTAAAAAAAAAGGAAAATTTTAAAATTATGTGGTTCAGTACTATTCTACTGCACTTCCTTAGCTCTGAACACACACAGACGTCACAACAACTTAAATCTATACGGAAACACAGAAATGGAGAGAGATTCAGTGCAAAATCAAGCTGAATTCACCTACAAAAAAATAAAATAAAACATTTTTTTTTCTATTTAGATTCACGAATCCATCAATTAAACAATTAATCGCACAATCCAAAAAACGCAGCAGAAGAAAGAAGGAGACCTGTTGGAACAGCATTTCTCAACCAATCCATCGCCATTTTAGATAGAGAGAGATCGATGAAGGTTGAAGTGAGCGGAAGATGGCCACAACAAAAGCAAAAATGAATTTGATGTTGGGCAGAGTGCAATTAATTTTATTTACTCACTTTATATATCATTCGTATTTCCTTTTTACTGTTACGCCATTAATTTACCAACATTCTCCGTTTAATTATACTCCCATATTTATTTTGTTTGTGCTGCTCAATAATTTATTCACATTAAATGTGTACACGTAGATTGAAGTATTAATTAAAATTAAATATTTGCCATATCTAATTCAAATCATAGGGTATGGAGTATTATGTTTCCGAGGGAGTGAAAAAAGTGCGTGCATTTGGCGGTATATTGTGAAAATGCGAAGACAAAATAGAATAATTTTGCCATTTAAAATTTTGGATAAATATTAAATATAGAAATGTAACTATATTATTTTATTGTTTGATTTTATTTACTTCAGAGGAAAAATGGGCAAGGGTAGTTTGGGAACACAGGTTTCAACGGGCCATAAAAAAATTCAAAATGCAGGGACGTGGAAGGGTCATTTATTGCCTCATTTTCAGGACTAAGATTTAACTGTAGAAAAAATATGTTAACAACGTTTTACTAATTTTTTTTCAAAAGGCTTAATATTAATAATCTTGTAATCTTCTGACGACAGATTTAATGGTACAGCAAATTTAATGGTACAGATTAGGATCTAATTAATTTATGGTATCAACGGGCAAATACTTTTTTAATTTGTTTGTTTCCATGTTGTAATTAATGACTCATTAATCGCACTATGCTGTTGTAACAATAGGTAAATATGTTAATCTATTACAAAAAACAATAAATCTATATAGCCATAATATAGCTAGCCATAAAATAACATTACTTTAAATTATAGATAACAATGGTAATTTAATTGTCTTATTAGCTTAAATACTGTTGCACTATAACCCTTTTCTATTCTACTTGGTTCTGTTGTTTTTAATTTTAATTCATTTAATCATTTTTTATGTTTCATTTTTTTGATAATTAATTACATATAGTATTAAACAATTCTAATTACAATACATAAAAAATAAATAAAAGAAAAGGAAAGGAAATCAAATATAAAAAGAAACAACAAGATGTTATATATTATAGTCCAGTAATTAATCTATTATTGCTAGTTATGCTTGAGGATAAAATAGTTCAAAGAAAATTAATACTCCTACTACTTTTTAATTAGATGCAATATGTATAAAGTTAATCAGCATGAAATTCATTATTTTATTAATGTTTTATTTGTATGACTGTCACATAATATTCATTTAGCACTACTCTTATAAAATACTACTACTCCACTACATAAAATTATGAATGATCATTGATAATTATGAAATCTACGATTTTTATCTTATGTAGTCTAATGATATGAAGTATATAATAGACCAATCTTTCATTTTATTGCGCAATTAGTTTTTGTTTATTAACGAGGATATTTCGTAGATGTTATTTGGTGATGCAATTTGGATAAATACTATTTTTAGTAGAATTTATATTAGAGCATCCACTATAGGAGAGCCGCGGCTCGTGGCTCTCCCGTGGTCCAGCCGCGGCTCCCTATAGTGAGCGCCATGGGCTTTGGTGGCGAGGGTGCCCACGAGAGCGCCACTCCGGTGTCCTGGCCGCGGCACTTGGGTGGGGGCCGTGGCTCTCCTATTGCAGCGGCCACGAGCCGCGTGCTCTCCCTATTTTTAATTTTTTTATTTTCTTAATTCTATAAATATATCCATTTTTTACCCCATTTCTACACAAATTCTATAAATATATACATTTTTTCCCATTTTCTTAATTAAAATATACACAAATTGAAAAAAATAATTTATTTGGTGGCTTGGATTTGTCCACCATAATGTTAAACAAGTTTTTTGATGGCTCGGTCAAGTTTTATGGCTTAGCCCGGCCAACTATAGTGGACACTCTTAGAGCATCCACTATAGGGGAGCCGCGGCCGGGCCACGCGAGAGCCGCGAGCCGCGGCTCCCTATAGTGACTGGGGTGGGCAGCCGCGGCCGGGGGGGTGGACACGGGAGCGCCACGATCGTGGCCTAGCCACGGCGCATGGGCGCGAGCCGCGGCCCTCCTATTGCATTGGCCACGAGCCGCGGCTCCCCTATTTTCGATTTTTTTTTATTCATTCTATAAATATACATCATTTTTCCCCAATTTTTTACACCATTCCAATCTCCACTCTTTTCATTTAATCACCAATTCTGCGTTTGAAAAATGAGTTCCGACGATGAGTTCCAACAATTGGTGGATAGGGAGTTCGATGAACTCGTTCAAGAGGTGCAATGGGAAGCAGAAGAGGAGGAGGCGGCGGCGGCGGCGTTCGTTCGCCCGTTCTATCATCGGCGGACCATCTGCCGTGACCATGTCGGGGCAGACCAGCGGTTGATGGAAGACTACTTTGGCGACAACCCCCGTTACCCAGCAGAGATTTTCCGTCGCCGCTTCACAATGTCGCAACGGTTATTCATCCGTATAGCGACCACATTGGCGCAGCGGTATAGGTGTTTCACATTGCGCAGTGATGCTAGCGGCCGAACCGGGTTGTCGACATATCAGAAGTGTACCGCTGCAATTAGGCAGCTTGCCTATGCCGGACCCGCTGATATGTTCGACGAATACCTACAGTTGGGTGAAACAACGGCCCTCACGACGCTGAGGCAGTTTTGTAATTATATCCAGGCCATCTTCGGTCCGAAGTATCTACAGAAGCCAACTGTCGATGAGTGCCAGAGATTGATAGATATGCACGGGAGAGTGCATACTTTTTCGAGGATGTTGGGCAAGCATCGATTGCATGCACTGGGAGTGGAGGAACTGCCCGGCTGCTTGGAAGGGGCAGCTCATATCTGGATTCAAAGGGAGACACCTAACAATGATACTGGAAGCTGTTGCTGACTACCGATTGCGAATCTGACATGCATATTTCGGTGTCGCAGGGTCGAACAACGACGTCAACGTGCTGGATTCGTCTCATCTCTTCAATGATGAGTGTCGGGGTGAGGGTCCGACTGTCAGATTCATGGCCAACGGGACGCAGTACAACAAGGCATACTACTTAGCCGATGGGATATACCCTCGTTGGCCCGTGTTTGTCAAGACGACCGGACAGCTGGTTGGGCCGAAACAATCCTATTTCGCGGCCAAACAGGAGAGTGCTAGGAAGGACGTTGAGCGTGCTTTTGGTGTCCTCCAATCGCGATGGGCCATTCTACGGTGCCCGGTTCGACAATGGCACGAAAATGATGTCGCCTCCATCATGTATGCATGTATCATATTGCACAATATGATAATAGAGGACGAAGGATATTCTGCAGAGAACTGGGCACCGGAAGAGGGTGCAAGTACGAGTCACGGTGTTGCAACCGCCCCACTGCAGATGGGTGTACCGCGTAGTGATGCATACTTGATCCAACGGTTCGCCGATATGCGGAGGAAAACATCACATACGACACTGCAGGCTGATATGATCGAAGAGGTTTGGAATCGTAGGGGAGGAGGGGGTAGAGCGTGATATGCGTTGGGAATGTAGTTTATGAGAAGTCGAAAATTTTCGTTGTATAATTTTACCCCTTTGTATAATACAACGGAGATTTTGTTTTAATTTTAGTTCTTATTATGCATTTTTTCAATTATTATAGTCCAATAATTTTTATTGTAGTAGAATTAAAATATAAACAAAATAAAAAAAAATTAAACTTTTTGGTGGCTTGGCCATGTCCACTATAGTGAAAAATATGGGCGTTGATGGTTCGGCCATGATTTTATAGCCTGGCCACACTTTGTGGCTTGGCCCGATCAATTATAGTGGACACCGTAAACCCGGAGGTATTAACACTAACAACAAGTAACACTAATGCATGAGCATGTGCATGTATGTATTGGTGAAGTCTGGAATCGCACTATCTGACACACAATATTTAGTACAATCAATTTTCTGACCAAATCGTCCTCAGTCCTCACCAATACACATCTTATCAATTTGTACTCCAATACACGCATGCACTAATCTATTGTACTCGGAGTACTTATTACGAATATAATCAAAATATTTATTGATCCAATCCAGCTAGAGTAATGAATTAATAACTCTCCATCTCATGCTCATTTTTTAAACAGCTTATTTCGGAGCTATCAAGTGGTGTGTATAAAGCGTATATATTTGATTTACGGAGGCTTATTTTCCAATGTTATTAATTGAATCATTTGCCAAACTTTAATTCACTATTTCTATTTAATTAGAATAAATTTTGAGAAAATAAATACTCCATTCGTTTCAAGGTAATTGAGTTATTTACTATTTTGATAAAAACTTTATTCCTCTATTATTTTAGTCTCTCTTTATCTCTCTTACTTTATTCTCTATCTACATTAGCCTTTAACAAATCAATTTCTTAAACTATGTCACAAAAGAAATGCCTTAACTATATTGGGACGAGGGAATATATTACAATCATTTTTCGAAATGTAGATCAATTCAATATTTTATAATTTAAAAAAGTGAAAAGTTTAATCACTTGTATGATCTAGTCAATTTGCTTTGTTCGAACACAATTTCTCATACGAGTTAAAATAGTTGAATGCAAAATGCAGACACAAGCATAGTTCTGAAGAAGTATTAAACTATATGTAATTTGTGACACTGAAACTTGTATAGTAGACATCAGGGTACACGTCTATATATCTACATTTTTTGAAAAAAGAAACTTACATTAATTGACATTATTTTTTGTCACATGACAATTTCTGATTCATCAGTGTATAGATTAAATATCTTAAAATAGATGTACTCTGTATTATTTTATAAATAAATTATTTTTTGAACATTTTTCTATATATATTTATACATTTTGAAAATTAATTAATGCTATTATTATATCGATTAGTTCCAGAATTAAAACGTGATGTTCTTTTAATCAACGATCCATGTCATCATCATAGTTCGTAGTATTTGGTGAATTCGGAAACCAATTATAACTACGACATAAAATAGATTTCTTCCATTATTTGAATACATGCAAGTAAAATCAACTAATGAATCATGATGTCTTTTTGTGTCCAACTAGTAGTAGTGTTATAAACCATATTGATCATAAGTTTACTGTTAAATGACCCTTTCACAATATGTCAGTGTAATGAATCAGAATCTCATGAATCATGATGCAATTGGCAGAGTCTTTAATTAAAATCAAGATAAACGAAAAAAGACAGTGTTTTATTGAAAATACTGAAATAAACCATTTTATTATAGTGTGGGATTACACGAACATGTCGTAATAAACTCAAGGAGAACAAGCTCATCTCCATCTCTAGCCCTTAAATGAACATTAATAAATTTGGAATTGTAACTAAATTAAATCAAATTAGCATAAGTTTTCACTTATCAGTTAAAAAATCCGCGATGCTGCTGCTTTAGGACTCAACGACGTCGTTATATCCTGAAAAACCTTGAGCCTCTTATCCACCACCTTCTTCTTCTTTAACACATCGCTCTCACCTCCCAAAACGGCCGCCATTATCGCATCCTCAAAATCCTTGCTATCCGGCAAAATATCCGCCCAATTATCCTCCTTCTCGATCGCCGCCGCGAGATCCGCTGCACTGCCCGATCTGCTCCTCTTCAATCCCTCCGCCGCCACCTTAGACGAGTAGAACGGCTGCGCGTCGATGTTCAGATTCACCACACTGCTATTACTAATCTTCGCCGCTATACGATTAACCGGAGGAGCGATTATGTTATTACTATTCTTCGCCGCTAAACGATTAACCGGAGCGATTATGTTGCCGCTGTTGACATTCTCATCAGCAAAGGCCGCGGCGGCAGCAGGAAAGGCGGCTAAACGGTTGACCGGAGCAGCGATTATGTTTCTGCTGATGACATTCTCATCAGCAAAGGCCGCGGCGGCAGCAGGAAAGGCGGGGGCGGCGCGGCTCTCTTTGCACGGCTGAGGCTGCCAGATCGCGGAGGAGCCTAAAAAGGCGTCGAACAGCTTACTCTGCTCGACGCGATCGGCGCCTCCTTTAGTCATCATCTCCGATTCGAGATCTCTGAGCATCTGCTGAGCCCTCTCGTAGGCCTTGAGGTGCGAGTCGACGCCCCTCGGCCCGTCGATGACCGCCGGCTTCACCCGCCGCAGCGTATCCTTAGCCTCGCCGATTCTGCCCTGCTTCATCAGGCAAATGCCGAGATTGCACATCTTATTGTTGTCCGGCGCCAGCACAAGCGCTCGCCGATACGCCTCTTCTGCTTCGATGTAGTTGTTCTGTTGCATCAGCGCCCACCCTAAGTTTCCCTGCACCATCGATGAATTAAAATTGGGGATTTCTGAACCCTAATTTGATTCAATTTAATTCAATTAAGCGTGTGTGTGTGTGTGTTTTACCAGTAGTCGCGTGGCCTCTTGCTCGACGGAGACTTGGAATTTCTTCCCCTGCGATCGGGCGGTTTTGGTGCGCTTGCCGTTGAAGGCCATGCCTTGCTGGATTAGGAACAGCTTGCGCCTCAGGAGCGCTACTTGGTCATCCAATCTCCCACATCTCTGCACATTTTATAAAAATAAAGGTGATGATTGATGATTTTTTGTTTAAATTTTGATCGATCGTTGAGGGAGAAGGGATGAGAGGAACCTTGTAGAGGTCCAATAAGATGTTGTCGAGGGATTCCTGCGCTTGATCGGAGCAACGGCTGCGTAATGATTTGATTGCTTCAATGGCTTCTTCAGCCCTATTTTGCTGCTTCATCACGATGGCCATGTCTTTGAGCGCGCTATCGACTCTGTCGCCGGCGTTAATGGCGGCCCAGAATAGGGGTATCGCCCTCTCCGGATCCTTCTCCACTAGCTAATCATGTCGAAAAACCAAAATCAGATATTTGTTTAAACGGATTGATTAGATCAGAATCGAGAAATTGGACTCACTTGAACGTTTTTGGCACGGACGTAGGGGGTGTCGCCGGCCGGGACCTTGTTGGCGACGTGGAAGGTATCCGAATGGGTTCGGGCGATGCCAAGTGGCTTCGCCGGTGACGCAGGAGCAGATTTTGTTGGCCGGAAACCGGGTGGCGCATTGCACATTTCTTTCATCATCTTGTGCTTGCTTTTTTGTGGTTTTTTAAGATGATTGAAAGACTGTGGAAATGGTGGAGTGAGCAGGTTTTACACTCACACTCACACACGAAAAGATAGAGAAAGAAAGACAAGTGAGGGAGAGACAGTGAGAGAGGGAGGGAAGAAGTGAAGGGGTGGGGCAGCTTTACTGGCTTCTAAGGAAAATTTTAAAAATTCCGACCGTTGAAGTTTACCGTTGCTTAAACTAGCCGTTGTGCCCTCTACAGGCAAGGTGGTTTTTTTTTCGCATATGTATTCTCGGAAACACCCCACGTTATATTTTTTTTGCAAATGATACATAGCAATTCCTTATTACGAATTCTAACATTATTTTCTAGAAATATAAATAATAAACATGTGATAGACAGGGGCGTACAATTCATTATACGATTTCTATCATTATATTTTAGAAATATAAATAAATAAAAAACATGTGATGATAGGGGAGGAAGAAGAAAATAATTCTAGTAAGAGCTGCATTATATATATGTACTTCCTCGGTTTCTTCGTTCGTGTATAATTGTCCTATTTTTTTTTCTTGTTCGTCTACGAATACTCTCATTTATACTTTTAATATTCTTAGTAATTAGACTTCAAATTCTACTAACTCCTCTCACTTAAAATTAAGTATCTATATTAAAATATGACTCCAATTTTACTAAATTTTTTACTTATCTTCACATTTTTACAATTCTTAAATCCTGAGCAAAAGTCAAATTAAATTAAAATAAATAATCACGAATAAAGAAAGTACTATATTTTAATTAAATAATAGAATTCCAATAGAATAATGAAAATGGTGTTTTGCAATAGGTATAAAATATGGTAAATATTATTTGAGACAGCTTCAAATTATACAGCTTGAACACATCAAAATTCTAACCCTAGCTCAAAAAAACACTAACCCTAACATCTTATGTACTTAAATGCAAAATACAATTATTTTTTAATAGATCACAAAAGCTATGAAATAAATCCCACTTAGTGAACCGCAAAAATGATATCTAGACAATATAGGATGCATATTTGAGGTGCTTTATGATAATAAATTGCATATTGGCATCTAGATAAAGTTTTAATTCATTTGAGTTACTTTTTCATATTTTTTATTGCCCAGATAACATTTTTCCAATTTAAGTACTTACAATTACGCAACTACTAAAAATTGTAGTAATAAATTAAATATTTACATCATTGAACTGCCAAAAAGAAAAAATAAAAAGAGCGAAAAGTTTTATTTAGAAATAAAATCGAATTGAAACAATTTATCTTACTTGATTAAAGAACACAATCAATTTTAAATGTAAGTAGTCATTAGGCAAATAGGCACGCACGGCTTTCAAAAATTAAAACTAAGAATGTTCATAATAATAATAGTGAACTACAAAAATGGTCCCTGGATTATGGGTTTATCTCGCCCATAGTTCCTGGACTTTAAAAATATCGTCAGTAGTCTCTGGACTAAGGGTTTATCTCGAAATTGGTCCTTTTAGCTTTTTTTGGTACGAAAATACCCTTTGATATTATTTTGGGGGGTTTGGGCAATTTAGTCTTTTTACACTTGTAACATTTTAAATCTGATACTCCCTCCGTCCCAAGATAAGTGACCCACTTCTTTTGGGCACGAGATTTAAGGAATGGTATTTAAATAAGTTAAAGTGGAGAAAGTAAAGTATGAGAGAGGGAAAAGTAGAAGAGAGAAGAGAGAATAAAGTAGGTGGAGAATAAAGTAAGAGAGATGACTTTTTGCTAAAAATGGAAATAGGTCACTTATAGTGGGACACCCCAAAAAGGAATACAAGTCACTTATCTTGGGACGAAGGGAGTATTATTTTAGGTATATACTAACTTTGATATTATTTCAAATTTATCATCCTTTTTCCCTTTTGTCATCCTTCACTTTGTTTCTTTATTTCAATATTAGATTTAATTTTATAAAATTTGAAATGTTAATTTTTAAATATCAATAAATTTTATTAATTATAAAAATTATTAAATAGCAAAAATTAACAGTTATAATCAATATTTGATAGTGTATAGTACTATGTAATCAACAAGGTATGACAACGCCTTAGTTTTAATCAATATTTAATACTAGCTTTATTCATAAATAGATTATATAACAAAATTTATTTTGAAATAAATATGCATTTAATGTAAGACTAATATAATTTTCGTTTATTAATTTGAAAACAATCAAAATTTACTAGAAAATTTCAACAAAAATACTCCTATATAAAATTTTTAGTAGGATCAAATTTTTAGTCAACTTCATAATATTTAAGCACAAGCAATTATAACAACCGAACGGAGGCTAAATAGAACAATAATTATTTTTCCATTTTGATTAATATTATTTTTCTGTACTTCTTTAATTCAATTGAATATTATATTAAATAAAAAAATTAATAGTTTTAATCAATATTTATAGTGTCCATGAATTAATAGTTTTCATTAAAAAAATTTATTGATATTTAAAAATCTAAATATTAAATTTAATTTTATAAAATTAAATCTAATATTGAAATTAAAAAAACAAATTCAGTGAAGGATAACAAAATGGAAGAAGAATGATAATTTTGAAATAATATCAAAGTTAGTACATAACTGAGATAAAATATCAGATTTAAAATGTTAAAAGTGTAAAAAGACCAAATTGCCCAAACCCCCCAAAATAATATCAAAGGGTATTTTTCATATCAAAAAAAGCCAAAAGGACCAATTTCGAGATAAACACTTAGTCCAGGGACTACTGACGATATATTTAAAGTCCAGGGACTATGGGCGAGATAAACCCATAGTCCAGGGACCATTTTTGTAGTTCACTCTTATAATAAACACTTTTGTTCAAGAAAAATAATCTCATTTATAGATGACACAAATTTTAATAATAAATTAGTAAAATAAGAGAAAGAAAAAGTAGCTATACAAAAAGTAATATACACACGAACACGGATGAAATTACAGGGTAAAATTCAATTGTTAATTGTATGTCATATCATGTCGATGAATCAGAGTATCCACAATAAGGAGGTGAACAAGCCACTTTTTTTGTCCATAACCAAAAAAAAAAAAAGTCTACAACAATAGTGGACACTCCCAAGCCACTTTTCTTTTTTTTTTAATCAATTGTTTGTATATTTTAATTCAATTAGAATTAAAATTATCGGACTAAAAATAACTAGAAAAAAACACAGAATTTTTAATTAAAAAAAAATTAAAACCAGGTGACCAAACTTGTTTATTAACTTTTTAAATAGTAGTAGTACTAAATGGGTTAAACCAAACATTTTAATTGGAGTAATTTGACCAAATTAATCAATACCCATTTAAAAAGCCCAATGCAATTCATATAAGCCCAATGTAATTTACTAAATTAATCATTTTAATTGGAGTATCTTCTTCCTCGCAGCTTCTGATCTGATTTGCATATTTTCTTCTTCTTGCTTATTTGCCGATGCTTGCTCATTTTTCTTCTCTCTTCTCAAAATACCACAAAAATTAAGTATTTCAAATCCGAAAATGCCAAAAAAAAAAAAAAAAAAAAATGCTTCCGGCAGGCCGCGGCTCATACCCCCTGCCCCGTCCACGCCAACTACTCGGAGGGCTGTCCGCCCCAGCGCATCCGTCCTCCGCAATAGAGAGCTGCGGCGCCACCGGGCCTCTCCTATTGTGGACACTCTTAGAGCATTCATAATAATAGTAGTTTATCCATCCTATCTCCATTTTCTTCATGTCACGTCAGCACTTTATCATTCAGCCCAAATTTTTGCAATACTATTCCTTATATCAGCCATTTCTATTTCCCACATCACCATTATTTTATTTATTTTGCATAATTTTTGTCTATTACGTTGTCAAATAAAATAAATTGAAATACCAAAATAATATAATATGAAAATCTTCGTTGTATTACAATGTTGGAAAAAATTACAACTAGAAACAAACTTTAAAAAAAATACATATATTCATCAATGGTTACGTGCCCAAATCTCTTCAATCATATCACGACAATGATGGGCTTCTTCCTCGCGGGTAGTACCAAATGCATGAAGCATCTTAGCGTTGCTGTGTGGTACACCCTAACGTATGGGCTCGCGGGCCACACCGGCCCACTTGTCGATTCCCAACACTCTTCATATGATGAGGGATCAACATACTCCACACTCTCATCTACACAAAAAGCATAGAAAATCATATCAGTTTCTACATATCTTCATGGTGGTTAAACATTGCTTCTTCTCACTCTATCTCTTGCAAGTTGGTAACTTTGGAGATTATTTTCAGGTTGTGTGCTATCTCCACCTACATCCGAGGCAGATTTTTCTTGCTGATCAGAGTTCTCAGTATCACTGCTACCTCCTCTACTTTGTTACAGATTCTGAAACTTCACCTTAAACTGATCACTGACTAAGCTTTCTTTTCTCTTCTCCTGATCCAAATAAGGCATCTGATCCTCCACAAAAACATCTCTATATATTATAACTTTTTTATTTGCATACTCAATACACCGAGCATGTCTTTAACTCCTCTATGATATCTAGCATAATACACGTGAGAGCTCGAGTATAAAGTTTTACCTTCTTGATGTGGGCATAGGCAGCGCATCCAAAAGTTATGAAGTTAGAATAATCACCATGAACTCCATACCACCTATAATCAAGTGTATCTGATTTAATACTGGAAGTAGAGCATTTGTTTATCAGATATGCATCAGTATAGACAACTTCTGCCCAAAACTTCTTGCCCAAACTAGAAGCAAACAACAAGCACCTCACTCTTCTCGGAATTCTCCTATTCATTCTTTCTGCAACCCCTTTAAGCTTCTGCCTTTCCCAAGCTCAACTTCCTTACACCATTGTTTAAACTTTAAAAAAACCTCTTATTTTTTTGCTTTAAGATATACACCCATGGAATAGTCATCTACAATCATCATGTAGCGTTGATCTCTTGAGATGTAGAAGGACATAGACTCAGAATAGTTTGTCCCAACTGGCTAGGAGGGTACGTAGACCTAGTTGTGTCATTGGGTCAGTGGCTATAATCCCTATCGAAACCTCAACCAACGCTACTGGCTAGTATAATGGAGTAAAGAATTGATTCCACAGAGATGGAAGTAGGCGTAATACACTTGCGATGACATTCTGGAAGGTTGGTTTGCTACCAGCTTTTTGGGGTTGAATTATACTAGATGGAAAGTGAAATCGGACCTATGCTTCTCCTGACCAGTAGCTCACTACTACATCATACTGTAGGCTGCGTACGTGAATGAAAGGACTAGACTACTAGTGTGCATGTGAAAACGGTAAACTTACTAAAAATGGGTCAACAAAAGTAAAAAAGGAATAATAGACTATGCTGACTAACTAACTATCTGAACATGCAGAAAAAGCTGAAAAAGCAAAGGACAAAAGGTAAAAGCAACAAAGTGGTCCCAAACTTGGATTGTGACATTCTCTTCCTCCCCAAGAAATGAAAAAAAATCAGAAACTCTGGTTTCCATTGATGAATGCTTGAAGTCAAACTCAACAAACTTAGATCTAACTCAAATTTAAACTACAGAGCTAAATAATGCAAAAATCGGCAAACACACAAACAGATCAACATGCAAGGTGGCGGGAAACTCAGATCTCATGCATTAGCGAAAACTACACCTATTAACCCTTGCAAAAACTTGAGAAATCACTAGATCTATCTAACTAGACAGATTTAAACATGCAAACAACGAAATCAACTCTAACTCTCTAGATCTATCTCACTAGGCGGCAAGAAATCCATCAGCAAATGAAACACAAGGCAAAACAAACGAAAACTTCATTTCAACGTGAATCAAATAAGAAAATGTTCAAAACGAGGTAGTAACTACCATTAACTTCAAATACCAAAAGGATAACAAAGTACTTAAACTAGAAAATGGTCGAAAAAATAAGCAAGTAAAGATTGTTTGGCTCCTCGAAGCGATGGAACTGCTGAAACTTCTGAATCTACGGTGATAAACTGGCTGGAACGCACTGCTAATTCCTTCTTCCGGCAGATGGCCAGAAACTTCAAGTGAGATCCAAACTGAGTAGAATGAGCTCTGAGAGTGAAGTGGAGCCAATATCCAAAAAAGGGTCCTTCAAAGTCAAGGTTGATCTTATATTTATAGGGCGGTCTGCCCCAACCCCCAAGGCTGTCCCTTCTCTTGCATTTACGATTCTGCCCCTTCCAGATAGAGAATTATAGATTTGAAAATTGGATGAAAGATCAATATTATTTTCAATAATGGTACAAAATAAGTATTCTACTCCCTCTGTTCCATAGTAATAGAGTCATTTTGCCATTTTGGTACGTTCCATAGTAATAGAGTCATTTCCCTTTTTAGTAAAAGTCAACCCATTTTTCCACCTCTACTTTACTCTCTCTCACTTTTTTCTCTCTTCATCTCTCTACCTTTTTCATTTTCCACTTTATTCTCCCTTTACTTAACTCATCTAACACAATTTTTCTTAATCTCCGTGCCGAAAAGAAACGCCTCCGTTACTATGGAACGGAGGGAGTATTAAATACTATATTAACTCATGAGTTAATTAATTTATTTAGTAAATATTCAATTGGCAGACCAATCCAATTATCTACTCTAATAAAAGTGATATTCATTATGAGAGGCAATGATTTCTTTTATGAGCAGTGATTTAGAGACATAATATCTCTATGCCATAATGCCTCTATGTCACTTTGCCATACACTTAAATTTAAATATGGACTAATATACCTTTATAGTATTATTTTGGAAAGATATATCTTAGTTATGATAATTAAATTAAAACATGCTTATTATGCACATATTTCTTGTATTCATGGTTTTATTTAAAGTATTTGTAGTTATAATTAGAGTATTTTTGTACATACTATTAAAAAATTATTGTTATTATAAAAAAAATTACCTAGTTTATTAATAATATTTATAAATCTTGTGAATAAAAGTTATTAATATTATTTTAACTAATAAAATTTATTGTATTCTTTTATTAATAAAATTTATTATCTTAATAAATAAAATATATTGTTATTTTAAGAAAAGTTATTATTATTTTGAATAAAAATGATTATTGTAATCAATAAAATTTATTATTTTCAAACGATCTATAATGGTTTTACATTAAAACATGATTACTCAAACGATTTAATCTATTGGATAGATAGGGAGCTTGTTACTTAGTTAACTGTACCTCTTTATCGAATCAAGAGTATTGTTTTTGGGGATAAATTTACATTTATTATGAAAAATCATAATGTTTAATATATAAAATTTATTACTCTAATATAGTTTGTTGCAACCAAAAGTTATTTTTTATTTTGGAAAAAGTATTTATTTTTGCTATTTTACAAGAGTTATTATAATGGCGAAAAAATAATCATATTAATTAATAAAATGCTAGTACTAAAAAAAATGGTAGTTCTATTGTTATTAACAATAAAAGCATTATTGTAACAAATAAAAGTTATAGTTCAGCTAAAATAAAATTATTGATCCAATAAATACAAGTTATTATTCTTATGAGTAAAATTTATTATACTTGTAAATAAAAGTTATTGTTATTGCAAATCAAAATTAGTTACTATTTTGTACATAATAGTTTTATTATTCTTATGGATAAATAATTTTGATCTAATGAACAAAAAGTTAGTAGTATTAATTTTCTGAAAAAAAGGATGTTAATGAAAGTTAATTTTTTGCCAAAAACGTTCTTTTCTTGTAAATAAAGTTGGTGTTTTAATAAAAAAAGGTTATTCGTTAAAATTAATTAAAAAAATTACAATTCTTGTAAACTAAAGTTAGAATAAAAATTAGTAGTACTATTTTTTGAATAAAAATTAATTTTTATGTATAAAATTTTATTTTAATAAATAAGTCATTGATCTTGAGAATAAAAAATATTTTTCTTGCTAAAAATTAATTTTGTAATTTAAAATTATTATTATTCAAAATAAAATTTGTTGCTATTTTGAATAAAATTATTGTTTTTAAAATTAAAGCTGCGAATTTTTTAACATAAAATTTTAGTTTCTTATAGTAGATAATAATTTTAACTATATTTTTATAAATAAAATAAAATTGTTCAATTTAAATTTAAATTACTCTGATTTATCAATTAATAAGAAATTAACTATTTTTATTGTATATAAAACATAACAGAAGAATAAATTCATTCGTAAGTAGTAGAGTAACAAATTAATGAAATCAAATTGGAAGTGAAAAACTTGAGCAAACAAAGAACTATATTTTTTAATAAAATTATTAATTTTTTAAACTAAAATTTATGGAGACTAGTTTGATCGTCATTATTCATTTGCTAAATGATAGTAGTACATCATTAAATTATTCGTAAACAAAATGAACAACAAAATATATAAATACAATGACATTATAATATTTTGTTTAAATATATATTCATAAATAAATGCAATAAAAGGAAGAAACAAATTAAAAACGTCGATCATAAATAATGTGGATCCCAAGAAAGCAAATTACTCCCATTCATAATTAAATGTAAAAGACTAAAGGGTAACAAAGTAAACATACAAAATATATTATTTAACAAAAAATAAATTATGGTATACAATTACTATTTAAACCTCATTATGGCATTGTCACTTTGTTTATGTTTCTAAAACTTTTTTTTTCTTTTATTTAGAGGAAGAAAATTCTGTCTCTAAAACATTTTTTTTCTTTTATTTAGAGGAAGAAAATTATGCGCCACAAATTGCCTTTAATAATTGAGGATAATATTTGACATTAGACAATCTAACTAACATTTAATTAAGAAGAGGCAATGATTTCTTTATTTAGAGAGAGAAAAATATGCGCCACAAATAGCATTTAATTGAGGATAATATTTGACTTTAGGCAATCTAACTTTATATAGTACTAATAACATTTAATTGAGGGTGATTAGGTGATTAAATTCAACTAACTTAGTTTGATGATTAATGCAGTTGAATAAATCCATCTAATTAGTTGGTTCAATTCCTATCTAATTAGTTGGTTCAATTCCTAGATCAAAATATGAGAAGAAACACAGGCCACCTCGGGATAAAGAAACGAGTGAATTACATATTTAGGACCTATACTTATCACGATGAACGTTTGTGGTCCCTATACTTGCAAAATATCATTTGCGGTCCCTATACTTATACTTATGCACGTTTTAAAGTTCTTTTCACTTTTTATCCTTTTATGGACGAAAATACCCCCAAATGGCTAAAGGAAAAATTTGTACACTATTTCTCTCTTTCCTCCTCCTCCTTTCTTTTTCCTTTATCTATAATAAAATTAGAACTAAAATTATGGGTTTGTTATTCTTATCTCCTTGTGTTCTGTTAAATTTTTTTAGAAATTTAATCATATGATGATAATTTTATATTTTCACGTCATTTTCCTTCATCACACTAGAGTATTTGTGATTATGCTTCAAATTTCGAGTATTATAATTAATGATCCCGTAAATAAAAGATTAAAAATTTGAATGACGAATTTCAACAAGTGAATATCTTAATCTAATCATTCGTAAAGTGAGGAATAATAAGCGATAAATGGAATGGATGAAATTATGGTAATTTTGGTTGTGTGTATTTAGCAAGTGGGCGGCGCCCGCGTGGGTTCTTTCATCATAAATTTCTCTTCCCATTCTAACAAAATAATGTAAACTAAACTTCTTAGCTGAACATTTGATTTGTCTTATTTCCTTCTTCAAATATGTCTCATCTCAATTTTTCTTGTATTTATACAAGTCATTTACCGAAAGAAGAAAGAGAAAAAAATGAAGAAGAAAGAAAAAGGAGAGAAAATAGTATATAATTTGCCCTTCATTTATTTGGGGGTATTTTTATCCTAAAAAATGTCAAAAAAAGAAAATAACCTTAAAGCGTGCATAAATACAAGTATAGGGACCGCAAATGATATTTTGCAAGTATAGGGACCGCAAACGTGCGTCGTAATAAGTATAGGTCCTAAATATGTAATTCACTCTAAAGAAATAGTACGAGCTTGTAATTAATTTATTTTATAAACCAAATAATTTGTATAATCAAGGAGACAAAATATGATCACCTTAAAATATAATCCCTCTGTCCCGGATAATTCGGGTAATTTTGACTGTGCACGAGTTTTAAGAAATGTAATGTAAAGTGGGTTGAAAAAGTTAGTGGAATGTGGGTTCTACCTTTATATATTAGTTTTATAATAAAATGTGAGTAGGAATTAGTTAGTAGAATATGAGGTCCAATACCAAAAATGATAAAAGTGAAATGAGACAAAGTATGTGGGACCGATCGAAATGGAAAACTAGGACGAATTATTTGGGATAGAGTGAGTAACTATCAAACGAACCCTGGCTCCTAGTATACCATAAATTCATTTGTTCAACATATCCCAAATGATTAATTACATAATCGAACGTCAAATAACGACATAAATATACAACTTTTCCAATGTGAATACACTCATTTCAATTGGGAAGAAGACAAAATGGATTGATTGATACAAAGAAAATGAATAGACGGCATTCGGCAACGAAATGAATAGACGCTCTTTAATTAGATTAAAATAATAAATAATTGGTCTCCTATAAATGCATATGCAGGTGAGGACTGAGGCAGCAGGTGAGCCCCGTGAACAAAGATGGATCAAATTTCTCACAAGCAGCTGACGGTGAACGGCATCAGTATGCACGTGGCGGAGGCCGGGGAGGCCTCCGCGCCGGCGGTGCTCTTCCTCCACGGCTTTCCCGAGCTCTGGTACTCCTGGCGCCACCAGATGCTGGACGTCGCCGCCAAGGGCTACCGCGCCATCGCCCCCGATCTCCGCGGCTACGGCGACACCGACTCTCCGCCGCCGTCTGCCGGCTACACTTTCCTCCACATCGTCGCCGATCTGGTGGCGCTTCTCGACGCGCTCGGCCTCGAGCAGGTGTTCCTCGTCGGCCACGACTGGGGCGCCATCATCGCCTGGTGGTTCTGCTTGCTCCGCCCCGATCGAATTAAGGCTCTCGTTAATACCAGCGTCATTTTTCAGCCTAGAAACCCTAATGTCAAGACTATCCAGGGCTACAGAGACGCGTTTGGTGATGCGTTTTACATGTGCAGGTTTCAGGTATCCCCAATTCAACTTCAATTTCAGAATCTGGTGTTTCGAACTCTCGGATTCTCCGATTTCTTCATCCGATTCACATTTCTCAACTTAGTTATGAACTTCAGTTTGAGCATCTGGTGTTTAGAATTCTCGAATTCGTATTTCTTCATCCTATTCACATTTATCAACTTAATTATGTGATTCAATTTGAAGATCTGTGTTTGGAATTCTCGGATTCGAATTTCTCCATCGCATATTCACATTTATCAACTTCAATTCTTTGAACAACTAGTGTTTGGAATTCTCGGATTCGATTTTCTTCATCCTATTCACATCTATCAACTTAATTATGAACTTAAATTTGAAACTCTGGTTTAGAGTTTCAAATTTCTCAATTATATTCACATTTGTCAACTTAATTATGAACTTCAGTTTGAAAATCTGGTGTTTGAATTCTCGGAATTGAATTTCTTCATCCTATTCACATTTATGAACTTGAGTATGAGCTTCAATTTGAAACTCCGGTGTTTGGAATTCTCGAATTTGAATTTCTCCATTTAGGTTTTCCTATTCACATTTATCAACTTCAGGAAGAAGGAAAAGCAGAGGCTGCATTCGCATCGGTAGACACTAAAACCGTGATGGCCGCATTTATGACAACGAGAGATCCGAAGCCTCCATGCATTCCGGTGGAGCTAGGGCTCGACGTTCTGTTCAAGGGACCAGCAGTGGAATTACCGCCATGGATATCTCCGGAAGATATCAGCTATTATGCAGCTAAATTCGACAAAACTGGCTTCACCGGAGGGTTGAACTACTATCGCCAAATGGATTTGAGCTGGGAGCTGACAGCGCCGTGGACCGGAGCTCAGATCAAAGTGCCGGTGAAGTTTGTGATTGGTGATCTGGACTTAACCTATAGTTTTCCTGGTGTGGAGGAGTTCATTAATGGTGGATTCAAGAAATATGTTCCACTTTTGGAGGAGATTGTTGTGATGAAAGGAGTTGGCCACTTTCTTAATGAAGAAAGCCCTCATGAGCTCAGCCAACACATACTCACTTTTATCAACAAATTTTAGTTACACTTAATTTTCATCTTTTCAATAAGCAGTATCGTTCAATTATCGTTTCTTCTTATATGAATGGATTCAGTCTTCACAAGATTGTTTTGTTGGGAATTTAGTGATTATGAATATAGACCCTAATACAAATATGATGTACTCCTCGTGATTGTCATTAATTGTCTAAATTTTCGTTCGTTCATGAATAATTGTCTTATTTACTTTTGGTAATGGACTCTTCGTCCACTAACTTTATCTCACTCTTTTTTTTATTATTATAAAACTAATACTATGAGATTGTAACAAAACTATTTGCGGTTGAGGTGCCGCCAGTTTCTTTGTCGAATAAATTTGTCGTGTTTGGTCCAATTATCATATTGTGCATATAGTACACACATGCATGATGTCGGTAGGGATGTCCATATACCAAGAATAGCTTATGGCTTTGATAATCGTGAAACATGTTTGTAAGATCTTAAACGCTTTTACCACATTTTTTCGAGTAGACTCTTGCATCATTATAAGAAGAACATGTTGGGGGTCTAGCGGCATGTTGAGCATCTTCACAAAAGTCGGTCCCCATTGGTGAGATAGTGCCACATGTTGTACCGTCCATTGTTGGCCGTGAAGGATAATGTCGGTGCTCTACCGTCCATAATATCGTCGAAGGTGTCCAAGTAGTTGAGCACGTTGATATAATTGTTCGGTCTTGGGACCTCGAAAAATGCATGTCAAATCAATATGTCAGCAACCACCTCTTGCACAATCATTGGGTGTGAGCCTTTATAGCAGCTTGGGTACGCCTCCCTTCCATGCCGTGGGACAATTCTTCAATTGTAATGCATGCAGTCAATGATGCCAAGCATCCCGGGAAGCCGTGGTGTGCTTCATCAAGACAAAGCAACTATCGGCCATTGTATGTGGTGTGGGTTTCCGAAGATATTCAGTACTTAAGGCTTCGCAAACATCTCTGCAAAATTTTCTCAAGCATTCGCTGCTATTGGATTCAGCAACGTGCAAGTACTCGTCGAAGATATCCGACGTTTGCCTAGTAGCAAGCTGTCGAATAACAGTTGTACACTTTTGTAGTGTCGTAAGACTCTATCGACCGATAGCATCTGGTCGTTTTTGGAAGTAATCGTCACGAGCCACCAATGTATTTGTGATGCACAAAATAACTTACGGCGCATGCAAAAACGACGTCGGAAGTATTCCTCTCCCCACCATGATTGCTCAAAAAATTAATCTTGAAGAAGCCTTCGGGAATCTTCCTCCCGATCACAATGCTCTTTACTACGTTGCTTCACTAAGGCAATCAACCGAGCTATTTCCTCATCGTCAATCATACTTGAATTGAGAATGAAAATTAAAGAGAATGGAATAAGAGAACTTTTTTTGGGTTAAAAAAAATTACTGTACGTGGTAGAATGAAGTATTGATTTTGGAATCAATTGAAGGATAAAATATTTTAAAAAAACGAATAACAGTAATACAATACTCCCTCCATCCCACTCAGTAGGATGCATATAGATTATAAGTTTGGGAGAACTTTTCATAAATGGAAATGAGTCCCATAAATGGAAATGAGATAATTTTATACGACGGACGACTTATTTTCACGGGAAAGAAAGTGAGATAACTTCATAATTTTTAATTAATTTTCAATTTTTTAAAATAAAAAACAATAAAAAAAAATGACTACCACTCACAGTGGCGCTTCAGTGGGCATGCCACATGGGGGACAGACCCCCCCCCCAGCGCAAAGCTCGCTGGGAGATCTCGCTCGTTCCTCATCTCACCGAGACGAGTCCCCATCCCTTTTTTTTTCTCACCTGTTGTGGATGGCCTTAAAGACCTTACAGAAGAAATCATGACACAAACAAAGCAAAGAAAAAACAGCGTTCCACATAATGATTGAATAAGCCGTGCCATATATCCACAATACCATCTGAAATAAAATGCAATAATTTTGACATCAAAGTTCACTAGGTAATGCTGGATCAGTTCACAACAATCATCCTTCTTCATAATATATATAGATGGTTCATGGCATATCATCCTGACTGCCAACTTCAACAGTTTCTCATCAGTTTCTGCATAATAGATCCCCTTGACCTATGCAACACATATAATTAAGTGATCGGTGACACACAAAATAACAAGGCCATCGCAACAAGATCAAAATGGACAACACCGCTGAAGGTTGGAAATAAACCTGAAGGTGATAGTAGACAAGACGTGTGTTCACTTCTTTTCCTCTTCTTTTGGTTCTGTGTCTTCTTCCTTCTTCTGCATGAACCACAAATGTTAGAAACGTAAAAAGAGTACAATAGTACAAACAACATAAGCTAAAAGAAAACCAGTCGTTGATTTTGTCCAGGTGATACATATGCTTATCATGAACACCTACAATTATAAATTGTATTTATTTCCACTAGCAGAAGAAAATGAACTCATATACAATCAGTAAATAAAGCACAGAGAGAGAGTATTTATATTATTAGTGAAACAAAGTAACATACAATGAGTGTTTTCATGTTGCAATAGGTGTACATTCTAGTAAAACTATACATGATTAAAACAGAGGCAACTAGTTGCGAAACATATTCTAGAAGAAACTAAAATTGAAGGCAGAAACGATATAAAGCACCAGTCATAAAGTTTGAACAAAGATCCAATTATTATGGGGTAAGACTTAAGCAATCAATCAAACATGACTGATAGACAGGGAGTTCATTTCAAACATAACCTTCATGCCATCTCATCTCCAATACAAGAAGAGTACTCACAAGAAGAGAAGAACAGTATCTCTCTCACAAACAGGAGCGATTATCAATACAGAGACAGAACCAAATAATATCTAATTTTTACGATTTTTTTTCATATAATTTGACCCTTTTCTCCTACCAAAGTTATTACAACTTACCTCAGACTGATTCTGCATGGAAGCAAGCAAATCTTTGATGGCGGGGTCATTCGGATCAACGCCTGGAAGCTGTTAAAGCAAACCAACCATTAAATAAATGATAAAACTGGCAGTCAAATGTTTCGAATTTGTTTACCATGTTAGTACATATTTGAGAATCAATTAACTCAGGCAGCCACATAATCAAGAATAAAACATGAAGATAGACTCACTTGAGCCAGCATGGAGGACATATAGGATTGATCTGCAAATATCTTATTCGCATCATCCGGGTTTGATTGATCACCTTGACCATTTTGCACTGACAATTGAAGAGCTACAAGGAAAAAAGTACGTTTCGTAATTAAATAATCTGCAGATTATTCTACCAAGATCCAGTATACAGAAAGAAGTCCAGAGAACAGGTCAATGCAAGATAAAAGTATATGAACATTAGATCTCACCAAGTTGCAGATCATGGTCATCAGCAGATGCATCGGACATGTCAGTGTCCCTCACAGCAACTGTGGATGAAGAATCATCCATGGACATAGCTAGGGCTTGCTGTAACAATGCATTCTCATCATCCTGTAAGAAGATATCTTATGTTATCTTCAGTTCATTGCATATTGAATTATGAACCAGAAGTCACAATGCATTCAACAGAGGCTCCAGGTTGATTTTTAGAAATTCAAAACCTGAAAAGAAAATAGATCTAAAAGAAAAGGATATCTTTGAGCATTTCTCTTTTTCCCTTATTGTATACACATAAGACCGTGCAAACTTTTTAGCACCAAATATTAACAAATTTCTCTTAATTTCTTCCACAAAGACAAGTGAGTTTAATTTGTCCAAAGGATAGTTACATGGAAAATATAGGTGTAAACATTCAACATTTCTTAACATGCCACATCAGATTTGCACAAGATTATGTTACCATATCCTGTTTCTCTCTGTTCATATATTAACAACCTAATTGGACTCGTATACCATTCAACCCTCCTTGCAAAGTTACACATATCAAAACCTTATACTCTCGTATTCATATAAGTTCTTCTAAAGATTTAATCAACAAATACGTGAAATCCAAAAGTACCAAGTTGTCAGTCATGGAAACTATGCTACACTTAAGTAAAAAGCTTAGGTCCACTGTTGACCATCACACCGAGATGCTAAACAAGAGTTCAGTAAAAAGAGAACTCAAACCGTTAGATCATGGGTCTTCTTTTCAGGTTCAGATGTTACAGGGATCACATTCTCCGTCATGGTTACATCCTGTGAACTGGATTGCTCTCCTTTTTCCCCCTTTCCAGCTTCTTCTGCAGCCTTCTTTGCAGCCGCTTCTTGTCTTGCCCTCTCCTCTTCCATTGACACTCTAAGTGCAAGAGCAAGTTCAGGGTCCAAGTTTGGATCCACGCCAAATTCAAACCCGCCACCAGCAGCAGCTGCCGCAGCTGCAACATAGCCACTTGCTCCTTCTCCATCGCCTGTAAATATTGGGGTACTGCACAAAGAAAAATATTAGAAAATATAACAAAATAGATTCATCTTGACAGAAGTTCCACTCAAAATAGAGAAAAACCTGATAAGCACATCTGAAAGAGCACTGGGACCGGGAGGAACATGTACAATATGACTGCTATCATTGTTATTTACAGCAGCAAGTAATGCCTCAAGCTTCTCTGTCTTCTCTTCATCTTCTTCGCCAAAGTTTACAATATCAAGAGCTACACTGTTCTTTTTCAATTTTCTTCCAATTAACTCCAACACCTTTTTGTCATACTTAACAGGACTGCCACAACATACATGACTCCCTCAGAAACTAATGCTAAAAAATCAACTTCAAAAGTACATAACTTAATGATTTGTACCTTCCCACAAACACGATTATCCTTTGCTGTTGCTTCTTGTTTTGGCGATGCTTGAGGGCCAACTGTGCAACTTGGATCCCAGCTGCCAAGTTCATCTCACCACCTACTTCAACACCTGCATGATCACCAAAGCACTATGCTAAACTAAGACAATCAGAGGAAAAATAGACATTATGACGTAGAAATTACAATTTCACAGGCACATGCTTCCACAATTGACTAAAAACAACTTGTGAATCTTCAATAGTACCATAATGCACTAAACTTTCATAGTCCCACATGCATAATATAAAAGAACCCAAAAGCTCATTGAGTGCCCATCCATCACCTTAAAGCTAAAGTCTCCAGATAAGCTAACAAAATTTCAACTTAGGGACAATTTTATCAAAATCCCAGTTCACAATTTTAGAATCTTCCAATCATCACATACTGATAAAATTGAATTCCCTAATACAGCTGACACAATGATAGTAGAAGCTAACCGTGTGCACAGGCCAATATCTTGCCAAGATCACTGGTTGGAGTGACCAAGACACGAACCCCCTTTCCGGCCATTGTCAACACTCCCACTGTATTTTCTGGATTCGCCTACATAAAATAATAATAAAAAGGACACGCACATAAATCAGAACAAACCTTACCACGACTAAACCTAAACCATTCCCCAAATCAATAAGTAAACGTGGCACATAAATTGGTGCGCTTATCAACATGACAAACACTAACGATTAAGAAATTGAAGAGCCCTAGAACACGAAATAACTGAAAAGGGGGAAGAAAAAGAAAACCTGAGTCTTCGCTCCGCAAATTAGGCTTACAGCGTCCTTTTGAGCATCGAATCGAGTGGGGGAGTAGTCGCCGTTACGCATCCACTCCGAATTATCGATGCAGATCATCGTAGCCTATTCATCCATTTAAAACTCGAACAGTTAGCGCGATTGGCAACTATAAGGGGGGAACTGAGCCCTGATATGCAAACGCAACCAATTGAAATGAAATGAAATGAAGCGCAAACCTCGAGCACCATGATTGCAGAGAATTGAGATCGAACTATGGAAAGATAAACAAAGCTAACAAATAAATGAGGAGAAAATGGTAGAATTGTTTTGTGAGAGAATTTGAGGTTACTTGGGAAGAGGGGCACAAAATATGAACACTTTCCGATTTGAATAATCTGGCCCTTCATGTTTCAACAATTATAAATAGGCCCATGGACTTTCCAATTTTATAATTTAATTAACTATCAAATTTAGTCCAAGACCAATTACTCCCTCCGTTTTTGTTAATAGAGGTGTTTCTTTTCAGCACGAAATTTAAGAATAGTGTGACAAATGGATAATAAAATAAGAGAGATGATTAACTTTTATTAAAAATAGAAATATTCAATTAACTTGTCACTCCCCAAAATAATAAAATGACTCTATTAACAAGTAAAAAAAAAAAATACTAATTTGAATTGTACGACCCAAACTTGATTGCTGGGAGTGGGACTATAAATTGTGAATATATATTTACATGCTAATATTTGGATGTTTTACTTTTTCTTTTTAATATGGGATGAAAAGATTTCTTTCATAATTATATTATATTTTGCATTTACTATATGGTTAGTGTGCAATAATTTTGTGATTAGTGTGTTATATTTTTGTGATGGAAAAATGTGATTGTTGTTTGGGGACAGAAAGAGTTGTGATTTTTTCAGTATGCAATTCTCCGATTCTATCTAAAACAGTTATTATTCCATTTGTCTCACCAAAGATGATTTTCTGTCGAACTATGACGACTCTTTACTTATTTTGGAAATAAATAAAATATTTAACTATGTTTTCTCTCTCATACTTTTTTTATCTCTTCTATTTCAAAATATCCAATAGTTTTTTGCCCGATTACTTTATTCAATTATTCTACTTTAATACACTCAACAATCTTTTTTTATTTTACTTAGATTCCTTAATGTAAAATTGCATGAAATCTCATGACATATCAGGATGGATCATCTTCTTTGGAACAAAGGGCGTATGTTTCTTTGGAACAAAGGGCGTATGTTTTATGTACATGTTACTTATCTATAGTCCTATTACTTTATATATTAACTTAAGAAGTTTATAATGTACTATACAAATAATTCTTGAAAATACTAGACGCATAGTTCGAAACAATGCAATAGGAGTATCAAGTATGTATTAATACTAATTCTTAGGCCGGCTCATATTTAATATTTTGAGGAAGTATTACTCCCAATTTTGTAACATACCAATAAATAGATAAAATGCAATTGGCAAGAACCTTTGTGAGCCAATATCCGCTAACTAAATGACATCTATTGCTGCTACAATACAAGTAACAACATTCTATACAAAACCACAAAACATACACCTTCAGGAAGCGATGGTCATCTGTTACTGGACCACCACCAGCTATCATACCTCCGGATCCGAACGAACCAGATCCCGAAGCTCCTCGTTTGACGTAGGCAAGGAGCCATTCTCATCAGAAGCCAAGCTACGTCCCGCCATGCTTGAGCTCCCTTCTACTTCTCCAGTAGAGTTGCCCGTGTCCTTCCCCTCCTCCAAGGACGGCAGGGTAGGACTCGGTCCGTGTCTAGTCCTCACCTTTCTCCGCCATCCATGCAGCGATTTCCTCACATTCTCGGACACTATGGTCCTCTTGAACTTTGACCCCATCTGCAACGACTGTGTTAAAACACGCGAATGGAAATTGATGCATGAGGCCAGCACACGAGAACTCTACCTACCTGGGCTATAATGACATAGAGAGGGAAAGTGATGAAGCTGCACCAGAACTGCGAGATCACCCTGCACCGATGCACCATTTTACTTTAGACACCACAACAGACAATCACTGCAAAGATAGCAAGCCACAGCATACCCGAATGTCAAGCGAATCACCAGGAAAGTGCGGTCTTCAGTGTAGCACGACGATGCCTTTATCTCCCACTGGATTAAATACACCAAAACAGATTGCATCCAACTGAGTTATATATCGACATTATAAACTTGTTTATCGGAAACAAGAAGATCGGATTGGATTGGTGAAGTCTTACTAGTGACCATATATACGTTGTCATTTCGAATGCATTCTGCAAAAACATACAACAGTATTGGTGATGAATGTGACCTATATTGCTTCTTTTCTTTTAAATCTAAATCCAAGCCACGAAATAACATGTGTTGAGCAACCTGAAATGATACGAATTGTATCAACCGGAGAAGCAGCCTGGGGTTGCCAAACCAGAAGAGCTCATCCCTCAGATTGAACGTGCGGACTTCTGTCCACTGACTTGACTCCATGATTTCAACGGCCAGCTTGACAACTATGCGGTGTAGCTTTGTACCGAGTAGAAGGATCAACTGCTCAAGCGTAAATCAGATATGTAAGCAAACGATACATCTGGAAGGTTCAGAAAGCCCAAAAAGAAAGTCTTCAACTTACAACGGTGGGAAGGAAAGAGAGCCAGAAGTATATATTTGTTCCTGATGCCAGATAAGTATAACAATACACTTTAGAACAGTAACAGAAGACCAGAATCGATTACGATTCACGATGTCCCATATCAATGCTATGAGGTTCATCAGCAACAAGAAATAACCAATGCCAAACACATGCATTCAAGCGAGTAAGACAGGAACAATTCATTAATTACAGATTCATAAACAATATTCATTTCGGTAAGATCTTACCATGAAATCCTAGAACAATGCAGGTAATAGCGAAAACCCATAGCGGGATACTACAAAAGATAAGGAAGAAATATTAGATACTTCATTTAATTTCTACAGCTAACGTAGCTTCATAGACTAATCATTGCTGGAAAATGAAGCGTTTTACTCTCTTCAGTGAATAAGGCGAGCCAAAAGATCCATTTTTATAGAACCCTTTACAAATGATATTTACCATCTTTTTTAGAAAGTAAAAAATAGACAGATGCAGCTTTAAGAGAGAATAGTGAGCATCATCGGTCAATAGATCTAAAAAAAGTTCACTGTTGAACGCATTCAAGAAGTCGACCCATGAAGCTTAAATGCTGCTGGAAATCCATCTAAATTTGTGAATGAATTACGAGATAATATACTTATAGACTACTTATAGTGTATAGCATATATGTAAAAAAATTACACATCGGAGTCATGTAGATGAGTAATATATTAGAAACAGGATAATAATTGTTATAAGAGATATTAGCAACCAATGAATATTCTTGTACCTAATGCCAACAATATCTCGGAACTCTTCCTCCATGCTCCGAAGCATGTAATTGTGGAAATCATAAGTGAAAGGTAATTGATGGGTCTGAAAATGTAAGCCATAATAAAGAAACAGAAAGTTATGAATCCATCCAAACTACGTTATGCAATCAGCAGTAGGATCCGACCAATTGAACTTAGGAGATAACTTACAGTAATGAAGCCTAGTCGTAGTGCCATATAGTCAGCTTGGCTTATAGAACTCCAAAACTGGCGGCTGAAACAAAGCTGAGCATAAACTGGCTTATGAAATGTTCAAGTGCCAACTCACAAACATACACACAAAGGATAATGACTCAAAATTATGTTGCAGAGTACATGAAGTAGGTAGTGAAACCAAGCGATTTTGTAGAGTTGTCAATAAGACTTTGGTATCACTCATGTCAAGTTCCTAACGACTGAATCTCATAATGCAGCATTTACATAAGGTAACATATTTGATGTACAAGATAAGTCCTAAATAGCAGATTGACCTTGTTTCTTTCTAACTCATGTTAATATATCTATCATTACTAGATGTACACATTCAATAGGCAACTATTCAGTAACATCGCGAAGATATCAAGACAGCTCTATGCAGACCAGTTTGATCTATATACCAACAGAATCTTAACTAAGAAGTCAATTAGTAATGCATATGAGACTCTTGATATGTGGATTTCATCCAAACATGAAGTATGTGATGACTCGAAGCAATCATTTGAGTAAACCTACGAGACTTTGTGTGTGCATACCAGCCAAACAAGAAGTCTGTTCTGACTCCAAGGATGGGATGTATGATGAGCAACGAAACTCGATAGGCGCCTTATTGGCACACCATCTGTTCCGGCGTCTTGAGAATCTGCTTCAATATTGCAAGGAAATAATTATTGGTGACGAGAATAAAATTTTCCAACATAAAGTAGGATCATATCAACTACCAGCAGACGTATCCGCAGTTAGCAGGCCTCGAAGAGCCAATGTCTTGGCATTATTTTCCCATGTTCTCCAGCTATAGATCTGCATTCAGGACAGCAAATTTTGAGCATGTTGACTGAAGCAATGCTGCAAGAGTTGTGGGAGGTTACTATGACACTGAAAATGCCCACCTTGATCATGGCTAGTGCAATGGCTAAGAAACTATATGAGACATGGGTAACACCCAAAACAAACAAGAACCGATGGAGCTGCTCAAGGCTCTCGTGTGAAGCAAATGGTTCACGATCCTGGAAGAAAGAGGTAGATACTTAGCACCTCCCTTTGGAATTGGAGCCAGAAAAACAACCTTAGTTGTTACATTAACTAGCTGGCATTTCACACTAGAGATGAGAAACATTCATCTAAACATCAATAATGATGAAGACAGATATTACTCTGATGCATCTAATATGGTTTTCTTAAATTTTAGCAAGATATGAGAATTTGAATTTGAGGCAAATATTAAAATTCAGAATGCTATTAATACAACTTCATTCGAGAGTGCAAAATGCATTCAATCTAAAATCAAATACGGGAATGAAACTCCAAAGCACATCATTAAAAACAAAAAATCATGTCCTACATGTCTATGAACTCGGATCTATCAATTAAGGAAGATAAATAATCCTGATAGATACATTAAACACAACTATTAACAGCACACAAAGCTGTTGAGTAAGTAGGCTTAAAATCCAGATCCATGATGAAACTGAAATAAGAAACTATCTATACAGCGTGAAAGAAATACCTCGGGGCAATAATTGTGATTTTGGCCTTCCAACAACCGTGAAATTGAGGAATTAAAATGATCAGTCCTAAAAACAACCGCATGTCTAGCAAGAGCTTGTTGTTCGGCAACTTTAGTGGGAGAACATGGATAGAACCGGCTGCTCATCAATGCCGACGGCTTCACACAAATTTTGGCCACAAAGGCAATCCAATGACCCATCAACAATGACAGGAGCCCAAATACCATTAACTCTGGTTCACACCAAAGAAGCATCTCATAAAACCAAAACTTTAAATTCAACAATAACATCAAAAATCCAACAACAAATAAACCTTAGAAGACCTCATCTTCTCACCTTCTTTGATTTTATCCAAGGCAGCAAGAAGATGCTTCCTTTTAGTCCTATCCAACCACTATACAAACTCACACACACAAGAACACACTACATAATCATTAACAATTCAAGAATCATGAACACTTCAAAATCCATCACCATCACACACACATATAAAGAGGCAGAAATTAACACTAACCTTCCCAAACTTCTTCAAGCCTCCATGGAGCAAGAAGCCAATGGCAACCAAAAGGGAGATAACAGTGGCAACAGCCCAGGTGGGCGTCCCTGCCAAAGATCTCCCCTCCCTACTTTTCATCTCACAATCAATTAAAAAAAAAAAAAGAAGAATCTTTTACCGAGTCTCAGCAAAATGGGTTCCGAAAAAGAGAATCTTGCCAAAAGGGAGTCGAGTAATTGGGCGATTAGACGAAGCCATTTATGGAATCATAATTGTTTTGTTTATATGTCGACCATGGCGCCTTCAGCATTAAAAATTGGCTGCATGGAGTGCTGCTAAAAAGTGGAGCACGATGCAAAATGGGGCCCCTTCTTCGTCAAATTTGGTTAGCTCCAAATTTTATCAATAGGATTGTGGAAAATTGTTGGGTTCTAAAGCATTAGCTCTGCTACTGCTTATTGAATTTCTGACTTTTCACCTCAACTAACTCTACTAACTCTTGTAACGTGGAAATCAATGATCTGCTGAATTATTGCCATTTTTCTCGATTAAATTATTGCTACATGCCTACATCTAATTCCTAACTTGGCAGGCAGTAGGTTGTTCACTAAAAGCCATCATTAAAGTTAAATAAAATAAAATTATTTTGTTATACAGTTGTCTTCTATACATTTTTTTGACATGGTGTGAAGTAATTTGAATTTCACAAATTTCCGCGGCTTGTTTCTTGCTTATTATTTTGTCTATTTGCTTGGTTTGTTGACTATGTTTTGACTAATATTTTTAAGGTTTTGGTTATTAAGATTTTTATTTTATTAGCGGTTAGAGCATCTCGAACAAGGAAAGGTAAATGAAAGACGTATATAACTTATTTACCTCATAAAAAAGTGAAATATACAATTTCAAAAAGTATCACGTATCAAGGGAAAAAATGTGGAGTATATACAGAAAGGTAAATTATTTTTAAAAAATAAAATAATTGTCTAAAATGCATTAAAAAAAATATAAAGTGTAATATTTTCTCAAATACCTTCCGGCTTCCCCATTAGAGAATAGTTTTTACATGAAAAGAAGACAAGTTATAGGATTTTACCTCTCCATTGATGGAGAGGTAAAGATACCTCCTCAAATTAGGAAAATGTATAATATTTTCCAATAATATCTTCCAAATACCTTTTCTCATTGGAAAATAATTTTTCATAAAAAAAGATAAATATAGCAGTTATATGACTTTACCTCCTCATTTACCTTTCCCCTTGGAAATGTTTTAAAGGAAAAAGATAAATTGAGAAGTTATATTTCTCATTTACCTTCTCTTAAGATTATTATATCTTCTTAAAAAGTAATCATTTCGTCCTATTGAAGATGATTCACTTTCCTTTTTAGTTTGTCCCTAACTATGATGACTCATTACTAAAAATAAAAACACCTTTTTTTTTATCTCTACTTTATTCACTCTCTCTTACTTTATATCCTCCACTTAACACACAAAATAAAGTTGCATAAAATCTCATGCCGCCCAAAGAAGGAGCCATCTTCCTTGGGACGGAGGGAGTAACGAATTCCAAGAGAAGAAGGTAAATTGAAAGGTAAATAGAAATAACTAACTTTTTACTGAGGTAAAGATACCTTCTTAAAATTAAAGAAAGTACCTTCTCAAAATTAAAGTAGCTTCTCAAATACCCCTTCTCTTGAAGAATACTCCCTCCGTTCGCCATTAGGAGTACCATTTCTTGGTGGCACGAGTTCTAAGAAATGTTACGCAAAGTGAGGGGAAAAAGTTAGTGGAACATGGGTCCCACTAGTATATAGTTTTGAATGAAATGTGAGAGATATGAATTAGTGGAAGGTGGACCCTATTATCATTTATGGTAAAAGTGAATCGTGACTCCTATTCGCGGACGGACTAAAATGGCAAAACAGGACTCCTATTCGCAGACGAAGGGAGTAACTTTTTATATAGAAAAGATAAATATGGTAGTTATATCCTTTACCCCTCCATTTACCCATTCCCTTAGAGATTCTCTTATTAATTTCATGATTTAGCTATGCATATGATATACAGATACATAGAAGAACAAAAGAGTACTGACACAAATTATGGCAATTTGAAACAAAAATCAACAATTAACAACGGCAAATCCCTTTGTAATGCCAAAGGGGGTAAAAATACCAACCAATGTCACCGTTGGTAATTGGCGTAATTTAATTGTTTGCAATTTCACTTATTTTCGACGTGGTACATGATTACAGGGGAGTGATCAATTGCTAACTCATCACTTAATTGCTAACTACAACTAATTTAAGGCCATAGGATTTTAGAAAACGTGTGGTCTATAATTTGCCACGTATAATTTTCGTTTTTATTAATAAAATCAAAAAAGATAAAAAAAACGTCAAATTAGAGTTTTAGATGAAAATGTCAATATAGTGTTTCGGAAATATCAACACAATGCTTTGAGAATGTCAACACAATGCTTTAAGAATGTTAACCCATTGCTTATATTGACATTCTACATGTATTATATTGACATATTTTATATAGTATGTTGACATTTCTGCTTTACGAAAAAATTGAAAAAATTTGAATTTTTTTTCAAATTTTGACGTCGGAACATATGCATGTATGATATCGTTGGAATCCTTATAAAATTATCTTTAATTTGATATATGTTATATGAATTTAACGTTTTGGGATTTCTTTTAAAAGTTAGTTATAACTAAACATGTAGTTAATTGACATTAATACCCCTATTGATATTTTATGGAACTAATCCTATGGTTTTATTGACGTTTTTTGTTGATCGTATTGACATTTCGTGGTTGATGATCTAGGCCCTTAATTTGAATATCTAATTGCTATTATTTAGTTGTAGTTAGCAATTAGGTATTGAGTTAGCAATATAACACTCCCCTATGATCACATTTATGATTGGATGATATATAAATTGCTAACTAATTGTGATTATAGTTTGAATTAAAAATTACTAAAATAAATTTAAAAGGTAATTTTAGTTAAAATTAACCACTTTCTCTCTCCTCAAAATCATTTTAAAATTTTAAATTTACGTAACTCTTTCGATTTAAAATATTTTTTTGTAAAAAAATGTATCAAATTAAAGGTAATTTCATAAGGATTCTAACGAGATATCAATTGTATATATTCCGACGATTATCGGATGATGAAATTTTATTTAAAAAAATTCAATTTTCGTATATGTTGATAATCAGATTTTATATCAATAAATGCATCAAACAATCTCAATATAATGAATGCACAATATCAATAAAACCGTATTGATATTTTGTGGTACTTGTGTTTCTCACGTCACCATATTGATATTTGTAAATTGTAATACGCTATTTTGATATAAAAAACCGTAAAAATTATTATGTTAATTTCACTCTTTTGTTGATATTTTATTTATACTATTTATTGAAATACATGCTTTAATTTCATCCATTCATTTTTAGATTTAATCGTTGTAGATTGGATACTAAATACATATTAAGATGGCCCCACTGTCAAATAATTACCCCAGATATTGTTTAACTACCCCCAGATTATTACTCCCAAATAGTGATATTGTTAACTTCTAAAATATGCAAATTTTAGACGAACAAAAGTATCTTATCAGGCCCTATTTCACAGAAGCCGAATGATTTGGAAAGCTTAATTGAAGTTTGATTTTTTTCCGTAAAATGGATCCCACCATCATATTATATGTTTGTGAGGGATGGATTAGAAAATGCATTAGGAAAAGAATTAGGTGATCCTTTCCGATTTTTTTACATGACGGACCACACCAAACTCGAAATTCTGGAGTAGGTCTCATACCTTGTGTGCTATGGAGTGACAATTGACAGAGATATCAAAATTTTCTAGAATCATAATGACTCAACAAGGCTATCACTCTCCACTTCTAGCTTTCTAATTCCTCGTGACTTTGCTAACTGTAATCCATAGAATAAGCACCAAAATTCTGCTGTCAAAATGTAGCACACTCCAATTTTGACAACAAACCCAAACTTCCATGTTCCGAGCTCATCACGAAATAAATCTCCCCCAAATGCTTTTCTCGACTCTCCTCCAAGAGAGGCATCTGTATTCATTTTAAGAGCATCACTCAATGGAGGTTTACAACTTATCAATATAGGCGATCGCGAGGCTCCCATCCTTGCACATTCTATCGAGTGAGTCTCCTCTATATACGGAGCCATATTGATAATATGTCTCATAATCACTTCTGGGCATACTTTTTCCTCTTTGAAAATAAATCCACATCATTTCTTCCAAATATACCAACAATCAACGCTAAATACAGTACACCACTTAAGACATTACCCATCACATTTTTGGAGCTGATATTCCGGATCACCCAGTCAATCAAGTTTAAGAACTTGTCAAAAAAGTCTTTCGTTCCACCATGCCTTACCAGGCCAGACCATGTTCGCGTCACTTTAGAACAATCACGCAATATATGAAGTTCACTCTCAGATATATAACCACACATACAACAAGAACCTGATGAAGAAAGCTGCCCTTTCCTCATTATACAACACACCTATCACTCAGAAGAAGCCAAAAAAATAACTTTGGCCCGTACCATTTCCAGATTCGCCACCTTGTATAAAATTTGGCAATCTCTGCCCCATCACAAACTCCTCGTAGGCTGAAGTTTGATTTTTTTAACAAAATTGAAAATGATTATTTTTTATTTTTTTATGAACTTGAAGTTTGAATCTTAATACTAATATTTTTTTAGATAATGTTCATAAAAAGGATATTTTTTTAATATTCTGTATTTACATTTGGGCCTTATATAGCAATACTCTTGTGGCCTTTCCATCCGTGTCTCATTACAAATAGAAATTAATTTTATAGTTCAAACTGAACATGGCTAGATCCTAAAATCAGAGGTTATTTATCTGAATAAGTTAAGTAATTTATACTTATTTCAAGTATTTACAAAATCCAAAGCAAATTATGTCCAAATCATACCCTCAAATAACTATAGCAAATTGTATTACTATTAATTAAGCCTAATTATTTATGTCTTTCTTTCACATAATTTTCTGCTATCATTTGTTTTAATTTAGTCAAATACATGATCGCTCCCCCACCACAAACATGCTCTATGCCTCTATCAAAATACGTAGTACGTACTTACTAGTTTTTTAAAAGTAAAATGTGGTTTTCTTAAAATTTAGAAAGAACTACTACATTTTTAGTACTTGGATATTGCATTAATATTATTTGACATATGTACAAGTACTCCGTCATTAGTTTTTATTTTTAGTTATTCGTCGATACTTATCAAATTTATCTATTATTATTTTTAGTCATGAACTTCACATTCCACTAATTTATTCTCACTCAAATTTTATTACTATAAAACTAATACTTTCTTCATCCTAAGAAAGAAAGATGACCCTTTCTCAGATTTTATGCAATTTAATTTTGTATGTTATGTGAAGAGAATATAGTAGAGATAAAAGTATTTGTATTTTTTTAGTAATGAGTCATCTTGGTTTGATCAAACTAAAAAGGAAAATAAATAATCTTCAGTTAAATAAAAAAGTATATAAAATTACGACTCATTCCATTAACTTTCAATATCATATAATAATTAAAGTTGGACTCTGATATGGACGAAGAAAGGAATACGTTACGAAATTGCTTTTTGAGTTTGAGATGAAAACGACGACTCTAATGAGAATTTATCATTTAAACACATTCATGGGCAAGTGCCCCACCCCATTTGTATTATACGGAAGAGTAGTGATAATTATATAGTAGGAGTACTAGTTATTATTAAATGAGTGTTGAGATAACTCCTTTGGGCAATTTTGATGTACTACAACTTTCATCTAATACAAGAAATACTATAAATAGAAAATTTAAAATTTTCACTAACTTACCAATTACTCTTTCCTCAGTTCCTTCCCTCTCCATCCCTATTAAGTGTCCCTAGTTTTAAAAATATAAAAAAAATAAATAGATTACTAGTATTCATTTTATTATTAAAAATAAATAATATTTACAGTAATACACATTTTTATGTATAATTAGTAAGATAATAAAATTAAAAAAATAATTAAAAATATTATTAATGGAGAATAAAACTGATTTCATATGAAGAAAAAAAGTGTTCAAGTAACAAATACGATCTATTTTAAAAGAAAAAATATGATCTATGTTAAAAAATAAAAAGAATATTAATTTTATAATAAAATATAAATAAAATTAATTAATAAAAATATACCAGGAGTACAACCTAACCTACTTACTACTTACTTCCTTTTCGTTAGTTCAAATTAAGTTAAGGTAAAAAAAGTTTGGAACGAAGATTAAGAAATTTGTTAAAAATAAGAAAGGAATAAAATAAGATAGATAAAAATAAATAAAGTAAATGATAGAATAAATAAAAATAATTAAATATTAAATTTTTTAATAAAAAAATAACTCAACTTAATTAAAACGTCCCAAAATAAAATATAATCAGTTAATTATTAGTATAAATAGAGTAATATTAATGATAAAAGTAAAAACAAAGTATTAACGGAGGAGGAGAACTCAAAAACAAAAATAAAGACTTAATTAGAATTAAGGATGTGTATGAAGGTTACTCCAATAAGTATTATCAAAGCTGAGGTCTCGTCAGCCAAATTCTAAAAAGAATTATCCAATCAAATTCAAGAATTAGCATCAAAACATAACGTCTAATCTGTGGCTCATACACTCATCTCGCGCCTCGGGTGTATCCATAATCCATCAGGCCGCAACCCGGCTTTATTCGACCCGACTCCATTATGACAGGCTGACCCGACCCACCAAAACATCTCTAGCCCATCAATCATATCGCTACAACAGCAACACAGCTGCTACTGCAACCAAAACGGCGATAATCCTCCAAAAACTGATACGCCTCAAATCGCCGCCACTTGATACCAACAGCGCGTTGCTGCTTCTCTCACTAGGTTTCTCACTGCACATTTTCATCCAATCCAATAAATTAGTTACCTAAAAAATCAATAAATAGATAGAGAAATCAAAATAATCACCTGGAGGAGGGAGCAGGGCAAAACGTGATGACGTAATCAGCGGAAGCACAGGTGAAGGTGCTGGTACCATCGTCGTAGGCGTAGCTGTAGGCGCGTGGGCACGCGCTCTTGAAGGCCGCCGAGTACACGCTGGGGCCGCAGGTATCCGGCGTGGCGTACTCGCCGCTGCAGCAGTACTTGGCCTCCCCGAAGGCCTCGCACGCGCTCCTGCACCCCCCGCCGCCCTCCGCCCTCAGCTCCGCCGGGCACGCCGCGTTCAGATCCGCCGCGCACCCCGTGATCGTGCAGTTCCCGCTCGGGGACACCAGCATCGGGAGGTTGTAGCCGTCGACGAGGCTGACGTCGTAGAAATCGAGCCCCCCGGCGCCGTCCAGGGTGAATTCGGCTAGGGTTGCGGGCGTGGCCGCCCCGCCGCCGCCGCACTCGATCGCGCCGGAGCCGCAGTCGCCGGTGAGGCAGGCGAATCTGGCGGTGTCGGGGTTGGTGGAGCAGAGAGTGCGGCCCCACATGCGGCCGGACCAGGAGGCCGGGACGGGGACGGGGAGGGAGTCGCCGGAGTTGAGGAGGAATCCGGTGGTGGAGAGCTGAGCGGTGCCGGCGTTGGAGAGAATCCCCGGCCAGACGGGGTAGGTGCAGTGGTTGACGAATGTGAAGGTGGCGGGAAAGGCGGGGAGGGGAAGTGATAAGATTAAGATAGCGGCGAGGAAGTAATTAGTCGCCGCCATTGATGGAAATATTTAGTTGCAGAGGTGAAGGAGTGAGTGAGGAATAAATAGGGGGGATTGTTAGCCGACATTGGGAGACGAGTACACAGACACTGGAAGCGTGTGATTCGATAGGTCGGCAACTGAATTTGGAGAGAGAATTTTGAATAGTTTAATGTGGGGGAATGGGGGAAGGACGAGGAGAGCCGTTGATGTTATGGCGGTGGATGGTGTGGGGCCCAAGGGTTTCGAATATTGTACAAGTTAAAGTACATTGAATTTCATCCAGATTATTAAGTCTTTAACACAAAATATCTCCAGACTATGTGTGCGATACAGGCACACAGCTTAGTGTGTTGCGATGTACTTTCAGCGTCATCAATGTTGGCAAAATTGCAGTTGTTAGTGTTAGTTTCCTTGCAACTATACTGCAATGCAGTGTGGTTGCCTTAATATGGAGCACAATAATCGCCTCAATTCCCTTGAAATTTCTTCAAATAAACGAGGGAACATCTTTTTTTGTCACGAATTTTACCAAAGTATCATTTTAAGTCTTGAACTTTGAAAATATCATTTGAGGTCCATCAACTATGGGTTAATATCATTTGAAGTACTTTTTTACTATTTCAAAGTTTTTCTAGACGAAAATATCCTCAATACCTTAAAAAGTATATATTCTTAATAAACTTATCATATACTCATATTTTTTATAAATATCTTTACGATATATTTTTGACGAATTTTCTAAATATAATTCGACCTTCAATATTATCACTTAATTTTGTGACATGCAAGTAAAATTACTTCTTCAAGTTTTACATTAAAGAATTTTAAAATGAATAAAGAACTTTCTTTAATAATAAAAAGTTAAATAAGGATATTTTCTTGCATGTCACAAAATTAAATGATAATATTGAAGGTTGAATAAAGAATTTTTCTTTAATAAAAAAATGAATTAGGATATTTTCTTGCATGTCACAAAATTAAGTGATAATATTGGAGGTCAAATTATATTTAGAAAATTCATCAAAAATATATAGTAAAAATATTTATAAAAAATATGAGTATATGATAAGTTTATTAAAAATATATACCCTTAAAATATTGAGGGTATTTTCGTCCTTAAAAACTTGGAAATAGTAAAAAAGTACTTCAAATGATATTAACTCATAGTTGATGGACCTCAAATGATATTTTCAAAGTTCACGGACCTAAAATGATACTTTGACAAAGTTCGTGGACCAAAAAAGATGTTCCCTCAAAATAAAAAGAGTGAACTACGTAAATGGTATCTGATCTTTCACTTTCGCCATAAATGGTATCAAATCTTTATTTTATATCATTTTTGGTATCCAGTGACAAAAATAACCCTAAATACCAAATATGGAGTATGTGATTTTTTTTCATGGAGGATATTTTTAGAAATTTCAATTAAATAGTACCAAATATGTGATTATTTTTTCTTCCTTTCTTATTTCTCTTTTTCTTATTTAGTTCCTTATTCTTTCTTTTTTCTCATTTTCTTCTTTCTTTTTTTTCTTTTTTCTCCTTAATTTATGTTTCTTCTTCCTTCTTTTTTTCTTTTTTCTTCTTTTTCTTCTTTCTTTTTAGTGTTTTATACATACATCTTATTGCATTATACAAACAAAAAACAAAATACCTAAATTAATTAATTAAATAATTTTTATTAAATTTTAATACTCATTTTAAGGTTGAAACACCTAACTAATAATATTCAACTTTTATATCATTACAGATCACAATGTTAAATTTTTATTAAGGCTATATTGATTAGTTAATAATAATAATAATAATAATAATAATTTGTAATTATTATTATTATTATAACATAATATTATGTGATTCATAATCTATATAATTATACTACAATTATTTATTAATTACTATTAGTTTTTAGTATTATAATAATAATATTATTATAATAATTAAATATAATTATAACTATAATTATATTTAAGTATATTTGAATGATATTAAAAATGAATTAATTATTAATTTATAACATCAAGATAATAATATTAATATTTATTAATAATAATAGTATAAAGAATTAGGAGAATGAAAGAAGATATTATAATATTACTTTTGGTACTAATTTTATGGATGCCCAAAATACCCTTTATGATATAAATGGAAAAATATATTTGTTTAAAGGGCATTTTGGGAAGAAAATTGCATGAGGTACCCAAAAATGTGATTTATAGGTACCAAAAACGATATAAAATAAAGATCAGGTACCATTTACGTGCGAAAGTGAAAGATCAGGTATGATTTAAGTAGTTCACTCAAATAACAAAATATATTAACTCCCTTTGTTTCACTATAATTGAGTCATGTTACCATTTCAGAAAGTTTCTTCATAGTTGAGTCATTTCCTTATACAATAACTTTTTTCTCTTTTTTACTTTATTCTTTCTACTTTATTCACTTTATACTTTATTCTCTCTACCTTTTCCTCTCTTTTACTTTTTTATCCATTTATTTAACACACCCGATATTCATTTCTAAAACTTCGTGCCGAAAAATTTCGCCTCAACTATAGCGAAATGGAGGGAGTATTAAATTACACATCTGAATATTCTGTGGCTGTAATGTGGGTTCTTGTTTATTGTGCTGTATTAATGCGAATATGATGACATTGTATTCGGGTTTTATTTGTGCCAAAAATATAATAGGGTTCACGTTCAAATTAAATTTTTAAAAAAAATTATACTCGCATTTAATGGATGGATCGTTACGAGGTGACCCGAGAACAACCTACTCATAATTTTCCAGTCCTAATATCAATTGGAGAAATTGGCTAGCATTCTTCATTTGAATTTGTCTAGAAATTTTAATTCAGTCGTATAGCTCTCGCTCTATTGCACGGACTTTATAGCTCATTTATACAATCATTGAAGCTACACCAATAGACCTGAAGACCAACTTAATATGGCCATGCATACTAAGGAGTATATTAAATATGGAGTAATTTGTAATTGAACTGCTGGTATTAGTTCCTATCCTCGGTCTAAAAAAAGTGCATTGTGAATTTTAATTAACCAAACAAGTCATTCTTCTACATTCTTGATAATAGTATTAATCAGAAGTTGCCAAAGTAGGCTGCAAGACAGATATTAGGTTATCTTCGAACATTTACATCAAATTCAAACTCATTTTTCAATAGAATTATTTTACTCAGCAAACATAAGCTCCAAAAGAATATTCCATATTCTCTAGTATCTTTTACTATACTTTTTCAGTCTCATCCATAAATTTATTTAAGTTAGTACGCATTAACTCCAAAATACTTTATCAATAGTTTATATAACTTAATACAATTTGCTTATTAAATTAAATATACTACATATTCAATAAAAAATACAGTAACATGAAAATTATAGTAAATCAAACATATTCCAGAACATTCAAACATAAAATTAAAATAAGTACATTTAAACACATCGACTACACAAAAAATATGGGTTATAATATTATAAATTATACAAGAAAAAATAATTAATAGTAATAACTTATCTAAAATTGTTGTAAAATAAATTTTATTGATTAGAAAAGTAAAAGTTACTAATATGTTAAAATTGAGTAAAATCAAAATATCCTCAATTACAAATTTAAAGATGCCCGTGTATGGTATGATTATTAGACCAACTTGAACATATTTAAATTAAGTTGCCCAATTAAAATGAATTAGCCCAATTATTAATTATTTGAAGCCCATATATGGTAGACCGAAATAAGATACCCCTACTTTCCTCCATCTTCTTCCTTGCGACCAGATTCTGCATTTCCAACGTTCAAGCAGCTCTGGTCTTCTCTATATATCCAGGTAAACATATTCAAATATAAACAAATGGAACGGTCGAATTGCAATTTTTTTAAAATAAAAAGAAAATTTGCACATTCAACAGTATTAGATACTGTTCAAAAATGCTAAAAAACAAGGAGTATACAATTTGAGATGAGGTTTAGTATTATTGGAGCTCATTTCAACGGCAAAGATAGTGTGAAACAAGATAATTTGTTGATAGAATTTCAAATTTCAATATGTTGTAAGATAACACCTTAAGAAAATCCAAGTTCACAGGTAACAACAGCGTGCTCAAAATCCAACTCCATAATCCAAATTGGTTGAAACTCACACTGACAACTCCATAAACAATCCAAATTCTCCGGTGGGAAACAGCGAGAATCCGAGATGATGAAATCAGGAATCCAAGCCCAATATCGTGTTTCTTCCTATAATTCTTATGGACTTGGATTTAAATTTACTAGTACCAAAGTAAATGAAACAAATTGGGTCACTAGCAGCTCCAAGTAATTTCCCTTTACTAGATTCAAACAGTCTAAGATATGCCCAATCGACAAATGGAGTGATCTACTTTCTTATAGTGATACTGATCAAAGGACTTGTTCCCAAAAATAGATAAAACACCAGATCTTTCATAAAGTGATGATAACAAAATTCATAAACTCCATGAACAGCCACACGCATATTGAAAATACAGGTCATTTGTGTCAAGAAGATGCGGCAGAAAGGATCAAAGCATGTGACAGGACATCATTTCCCACTTACTCAACCCCTACTAAGCAATCCTCAAGAGGAAAGGGTAACACAATTCAAGGGATGCAGAGGATAAGGATTTCTATTAAGACTATGCAGTTAACAGTTTTGGTTGAAGATCACAAGCTCAAGCCACAAACATTTGTTTACAGACACTTCACATAGTCATGTAGTGTAACACAGTGAATTAATAAACCTAAAGGAAGCTATCACATGGCACAATATGCAGTAGCCTAAGAGGAAGGAAGCATGATGCTGCATAACCTAAACTAGTTAAAATGCATACCACAAACGGTTAGACTCAAAGCTTATCTATTTAGTTCTTGGTAAGATTATATGGAAGAGGCGGAATGGAATGAAGATAGAATGAAATGACAATTCCTATGCATTTCTATTAAACTCTCTCCTCCATTCAAGCAGAGGATTGGAATGGAAGTAGTATTCACCATTCCATTCCTCATCCATTCCATCGTACCGACGAAAAGGGCTTAGAGTTGTATAAACTGAAGCTAATAGTTGCACTTCCAAGTTCCAAATATCAAGATTAAAATCATCCATAAACAAAAATCTCAACACCAACAACACACATCATAAACAACTAAGTAGAGCTCAGGAAAGTAACAGCAAAATCGAAGAAAACCAAGAAACCGAACCACCATATTATACACTTGCCAACCAAGTGGGGAAAATTTCGGTTCACAAATCAGTGGATCGCATGACAACAATTGTAGCAAAAAACCATTCCATAACAATATAGGAGCATCATTCTATAGGTATAATACCCGCCAAACATAGAGCAAAAACCATAATAACAGCATAATTAAACCATCCGCAAAGCAAAAATAGCATCAACTGAACCAAAAAAGAGAGAATAATAGAAGCCGACTTATTCACGAGGCGCTTTTGCATTCCCTTGCGAAGTGTCCAGACTCACCGCAGCTGAAACAGTTGCCTCCACCACCACCTCCTCCGCTAAACCTGCCAAAACCACCACCGCCGCCACCTCCACGGCTGTAGCCACCACCACCGCGTCCACCCCCGCTGCCTCCACGCACACAATCCCTCGCCATATGACCAGGTTCCCCGCAGTTGAAACAATCACCACCACCACCACCACCGCGGCCACCACCGCCTCCGCCACGCACACAATCCCTCGACATATGACCTGGCTCCCCGCAGGTGAAGCAAGCACCACCGCCACCTCCACCACCGCCGCGATTGCCACTAGGACATTCCCTCGCCATATGCCCAATTCCTCCACAGCTGTAGCATCCTCCACCGCTTCCACCGCCTACACCTCCGCCTCCGCCTCCATTAGAGCAATCCCTAGCCATATGCCCAACCTCGCCACAATTAAAGCACTCACCGCCTCCTCCACCGCCTCCGCCGCTCCGATAACCGTATCCGTTGCCGTCGTTCCTCCGATCTCCGTATCCGAAGCCTCCGCCGCGGCTGTTGGTGTTATTCCCCCTCCGAGAAGTGGTGTCGACGGGGCCTCCTCCTGGAGCAGTGACATCAGCAGCCTTGGTCTTATCGCCATCTAGAATGATGGTGAACTCGACCTCCTGGCCCTCGCGGAGGGAGCGGTAGCCGTCAGATTTGATGGCGGTTTGGTGGACGAACAGATCTTCGCCTCCTTCCTCGGGCTGGATGAATCCGTAGCCCTTCTGATCGTTGAATTTGGTGACGACGCCCTTGGATCGCATAGCCTTCTCCTCTGCCATTGAAAGAAACCCTAGAAACCCCGATTTATACGATTGTGTATACGTATAGGCGAGAGATAGCTTTTTGATTGTGCGTGCTTACACAGAGTGTGTGTGTGCTATTTATAAACGGCTTCAGCGAAAAGAAGCCCTAATTAAATTGCTGCGTTTGGGCTTTAGATTTCTCAATTCTAGAAATTTCTTCTTTATTTATTTTACAATTAATTCTATTAGAATCTGATTTGGAAGGCATGAATAGTTTTAACAATATTCCAATTATTGTTTTTATTTTTTTAAAGGGTCTCATTTTTTCTTCATTTAAATTCTCATTTTGACTTTGATGCAAATTTTAATAAATTATTATGCTTCGGTAAAAAAATGTGAATAGAAACGATTAATGAAATATAAATCTCACTTATATATTAATTTAAATGGATTGTGAGCATAATTATTTATTGTAGTGTGTGGTCCAATACTCCAATAACTTAAAATGGAAAAAAATAAATAAATGAAATTTTAATTTGCGGATGTATTGAAATAGCAGAATATGACATTATTTTATCTCACAAGGTTAATCATAATTTATCGAATTTGTCTCAGCAGCAATACTTCGTCGGATCGTTTATGTAACTTTGATTTCAGTCAGTTTTTATCTTTTTCTACTTTTTCTCTTTTCCCTTGTTTTTATTCACAAATATTATAATTAAAACAAAGTAATTACTAAAAATGTAAAATCGTAAATTATTAAGCAAATTCAATCAATGATTAATCCAATTGATAACTAATGCCATTAACCCTAATCAAATTAGCATAATTAGAAAAATGGCCTATAAATAGGTGATTGACAACTAATTAAAGTATATCCTTTTATTTTTAATATACAAATTTTAATTTGAGTAATGAATTCAACTTTTATACATTTACATTTCTTATAAAAACAATAATAACATAGTCACTGATTTCAATTTAGCCAACGATCTAAATTTTGCAACCATAATATTCGTACTAAATTGCTAAACACTCTTTATTTCTATTAGAGACATAAGATTTATTTCCGTAAAGTAATTAACACTATTGATTGTCATTGAAGTTTAATTAATTTAACATTGAACAATCTTTTCAAGCTATGATTACTTTGAATTGTACCTAATGACGATGCTAACTCAATATAATGTCTCTCCCTTTAAGAGCATATTTCAAATTCATTCTTGGATTGATATGTTACACTCTCCATTATATGTTAATTGGAAAATTAAAAAAGAGAGAAGAGATAAAAAGAAGAAAAGAAAAATTGATCACATTATCCTTAATGGCTGAATATATAAAATTTGGTCCAAAATGTATTAAAAGTTCAAAATTTCTTCGAAAGATATTATATCAATATTTGCTATTTCAATAATAATGTGTCTCGTAAGTCATAAGTCATAACCTTTAAGATGACAATAAATAATTCGGATTAATTTCTGATAGGTTTTTATCAAACCTTATTTTTGTGTTATGATCATAATCTTAACTTATAATTAAAGAAGAGAGCATATTTCAGTGACCCATTTGATGTTAAAATTATTGATTGTGTGAGGTATACTTTAACTTCCAGTTTATAATTACCAGATGTAGAGAATTAATGAAAAATTAACATACAAATTTCGAAAACATTTAAATCCTAGCCAAAACTAATGTTTGTCCTAAATTTTGGTTTTTCATCTCTACATCTTAAAGTAGCACTATGATTATCTATTGTATCACATTTCCTAATATAGCAAAATTTGTTAATGGAAAACACTGAAAAATGTACTAATATTTTGCGTGTACATAAAATTATTAAAAACTTTCATAAACTCATGCAAGTCATCATATATCACAGTATCAACTATCAAATAAAGAAGCCAATTATTAACAGTGAAAATGATTGACAATTTGCTTCCCAATTAAACTCTGTGATAGTTCCTCAAAATCTCAGCATCATCAGGTAGGTGAATGAGAGATCAAATAAGAATATTTAAAAATAAAGCAAATTGCAAAAAAAGGTGACAAAAAAGAGGTTACCTATCTACAGCAGCAAAGAGTGATACATTTACACAACAGCATTATACAACAAGAATTAGTAGACTTCCACATTCCACTGCTCTCCCTTCTTCAACTGCCTCTTGTACTCTATCCAGTCGATACCTACACGACGAGAAAAAAGCACGAACATCGAATGAGGCAGTATGATCGAGTTTTAAAACGATTACACAATTCAACAAGAGCAGAATATTTGGCTAAGCATTAGTACTAATGTTACCATCTCTAGCAGCTAACGAGCCCATGATATCGTCAATGCCCTTCTCCATGCCCTTGAGCCCGCACATGTATATGTAGGTGTTGTCCTTCTTGAGCAGCTCCCACAGCTCCTCTGCGTACTCAGCCATCCGCGTCTGGATGTACATCTTCTCCCCCTTCGCGTTTGTCTCTTCTCTGCTTATAGCATAGTCCACACGGAAGTTGTCCGGACTTTTACTCTTCATTTTCGTGAACTCCTGCCCGCCACAACATGATTATTGTTATGAGTTAAACAGGCAAGATTTGATCAACTAACACATCTTAATTTAGGATGTGAGTGTGGAAATGATCATCGGTTTCTTACATCTTTGTAGAGCAACGAGCTGGTCGTGGGAACGCCCAGAAACAGCCAAGCTAAGCCATTGAACTACAATACAACAAAATCATGATTGATTAACTATACATATCTGTATTTGTAGGCCTCTAAAAGAGAGATTAATCAAAGGTGTTTCTGTGCATTGAGGTTTACCTTGTAGTCATCATGCTTCTCAAAGAATATCTTCCACAGAAACGAGCGGAAAGGAGCAATCCCAGTTCCGGTTGCAAGCTACAACACGACAACACGATTGTGGTAATGAAAATACAACACGTTGATAAACGATGTCAAGCAAGAACAACCTACCATAATGATGGTAGCATTAGGGTCTTTTGGCAGAAGCATCTCTTTCCCAACAGGTCCAGTTATTTTCACCTCAGCACCGGGTGTCAAGTCGCCTGAAACAGAGAAAGGTTTGGTAAGAATATTATTAACCTCACATTAATTTAAACAAGGATTTGAGTAGTTACACAAAAAGTTTGAGCAAACTCCTTTAACTATTTCCCCTTGATCATTGGTGTAGACAAGCCTCTTAACACACAAGGAGACCTGCAACGAAGCATCAAAAATCGATGTAGCTAGTTTGAATTATTCTCAAAACAACAGGCATTGATGCTGTACTATCTCGTTCGTGAAGGGAGGCTTACAGTCTTGGAGTCTCCTAGATCACCGAGGGCGCTGCTTGCAATCGAGTACAGCCTCAGCTTGTGAGGCTTCCCGTTCTTGTCAATGCCATCCGGGATTATTCCAATCGATTGGCCTTCTCTGTAAGGCACCTCTCCTGCTCAAAAACACTCAACTAGTTCAGTTTCGAGCAACATGGACTCAACAAAGTAAGTAACTAAATTCCATCATCAACACGAAAATGAAGTATTTATGATTTTAGGAGGAGGGAAGGGAAATGAATAACAATACCCTCAGTGCTGAAGAGCATGTGCCATGTTTCACCAGGGGCGTCGTCCGCGGTGATCTTGGTGTTCAAGAGGCATTTGCCAATGTATGGCTCTTTAGGCCTGAACTTGTTGACAACTACTCCTTCTTCCTGTTTCTTGGAATGCTTCTCCTTCTTCGGAGGCGCCTCAGTGCTCACCTCAGCTCTTATCGGAGCAACCTTAGACGACACATTCCTGTAGTGCAAGGATGCCTGCAGATATTCATGATTGATAACTGATAAGATACATGCCTTTTTTTTAATCATGAATAAAAGGCAGAAATTTCTGCATTTGATGATACCTTGTTAAAATTGATCCTTTCTGGAGAAATAATGGATGTTCTAGATGAAAGAGAAGCAGATTGGGAGGTAGAAAGAGAGACTGCAGCACTTACAGCAGCCATATTTTGTTACAAAATAAGAAATCAAGAAGCAGAGAGATAGAGAGTAACAAGTATAGTGAGTAAGAGAAGGGAAATAAGTAGATTAGGGATATGTGGAGGAGATAGGAAAGCCAATGCAGTGGCACAAGTGAGGATAAGAAACTGTCATCAATGTATGACTCTCATATTTCAAACATATTTTTTCAGACAGAATCATTAATAAATAAGATATTTTGATTCACCACCAGAAGATCTAAGTGAGAATATAGATTCTCTGTCACATTAACAACTATCCACGTCGGATAACCGTCCACCTCGCCTCATTACCAGTGGATGCTGTAACATCTCGGTAACGGGATGTTTTACTAATAATATTTCAATCATATTTTATGTCTATTTCTATTGCTTGTTTGTATGAAGAGTGATCTGAGATTCTACATACTAAAATTAAATATACATTTTCTTTAGTTTTGTATAGCAATACTTTTAGGATTAATTTAAACTGAATTTTTATCATCTTTAGTTTCTATAAACATCTTCAAATTTGCTGGTTTGATACAGGGGTAAAAGATGAAGTAAAAGATAAAAGCAACATTTTTTTAAAGATAGTACCCTGCTTAATACATTGCATGAGCTGATGAGCACAGATGAAAAATGCAGGTAGGGCTGAATTTTGTACAAAACATTTATACAAGCAACAGCTTAATACACTTCCACATTCCATTGTTCTGCCTTCTTCAACTGCCTCTTGTACTCTATCCAGTCGATACCTTCAAACACGAAAAAAAAAAAGATCGAATGAGGGATGAGAATTAATATATTAATGCCTAAAGAGTTTTGGCAAGTGAAGCTTACCGTCTCTAGCAGCTAAGGAAACCATAATGTCATCAATTCCCTTCTCCATTCCCTTGAGTCCACACATGTACACGAACGTGTTGTCTTTCTTGAGCAGCTCCCACAGCTCCTCCGCATACTCAGCCATCCGAGTTTGGATGTACATCTTCTCCCCCTTGGCGTTTGTCTGTTCTCTGCTCACAGCAAAGTCCAGCCGGAAGTTCTCTGGGTTTTTCTCCTTCATTTTCTCAAATTCCTGGCCACATTGATCAACAGCATTAATTACATAACTAATTCAAACTGCATAATTAGAACTTCCTTTCGACAAGAAATCAAGCTTGCAGTTTTCTCATTTCATTTCTCGAGTTTTGGTACAGGGATAAAGTAGCTACCTCCTTGTAGAGCAAGGAGCTGCTTGTTGGAACACCCAAGAATAGCCATGCTAAGCCGTTGAACTGAAATTCAAGAAGCCAATTAGTGTGTGACAGTGTTTGAAGGTAGAAGGAACGCGTTATGCAAAAGATTTTAGCTGATTTGTGTGTACCTTGTAGTCCTCGTGCTCCTCGAAGAACATTTTCCACAAGAATGAGCGGAAAGGAGCAATCCCAGTTCCAGTTCCGAGCTACACATGTCAAACACCGAAACAAAAATTCCAGATCAACTCAATGCAACTTTTATGCCTAAAAAAGAAAATTGTTCACACATTCATATTTGATCTCAATTGTGAATAACACACCATTATGACTGTAGCATTGGGGTCTTTCGGCATAAGCATTTCTTTCCCCACAGGGCCAGTAATCTTGACTTCATCACCAGCTTTCAAGTCACCTGATAACGAAGCGATTCAACTTATGTTCAACGCACAATTGCAACCACAAGCAATAGCATTTAAGAAGTAAGCTTAGAAGCTCATAACATGGTCACAATTCACAATAGGATTGTTCACTTACACAAAAAGTTCGAGCAAACTCCTTTAACAATTTCACCTTGATCATTGGTGTAGACAAGCCTTTTGACACACAAAGAGACCTGCAACGAAGCATAACTGAATATGATGGAAGGATTCCCATGAAATGCACAAACACACATACTTCCAATATCTTAAATATTACAACAGCTCTAAATATTTTACAGACACATATTTCTATTCAGCGAAGTCTTACAGTCTTGGAGTCTCCAAAGTCCCCAAGGGCACTGCTGGCAATCGAGTACAGCCTCAGCTTGTGAGGTTTCCCGTTCTTGTCTATGCCATCTGCGATCACCCCAATTGACTGCCCTTCTCTGTAAGGCACCTCCCCTGCTCAACATACACACATACTCAACACACAGACATTTATACCTTTAAACAGATACTACTATTCAACCACATCACAGAAAACACATCTCAACAAAAGGAATGAAACAAGTACACTACAAATTTGAAGTTCATGAATGTTTGTAGAGGAGGAATACCCTCAGTGCTGAAGACCATGTGCCAAGTCTCACCCGGGGCATCATCCCCAGTGAGCCTGACGTTAAGAAGGCATCTTCCAACATATGGCTCTTTTGGCCTATATTTGTTGACAATCACCCCTTCTTCTTGTTTCTTGGAAATCTTCTCAGCCTTAGCAGGAGCTTCTGTGGTTACCTGTGCTCTGATTGGCGCCATCTTGGCACCCGTAGACGACACATTTCTGTAGTGTAAGGAGGCCTGCATATGCACAAGATTATCAGAACCCATTTGCAGGTTATTAAATTAAAGATAACCACGATGAAACTATCAGTAAATCAGTAGAGCTAAATCCCTTATCATATGCTGTGAAATTCCATAGCTTTGATACAATGCAACAGAAACAATTCCCAACATATTAATGCAATCTGACGAGATATAGATATTTGCATAAGCCCCTTTTTCAGTTAATTGATGCAAAGTTGTAAAGATTGGATTTTTTTTATCAGCGAATTCTGTTTAAAGCAATTTCCTAAATAAAATGCAGAAGATCATAAGAAATCATGCAAGAAGGGAAAGAAAAGATGAAACCTTGTTGAAATTGATGGTTTCTGGAGAAATAATGGATGTTCTAGCTGAAAGGGAGGTGGCCTTGGTGGAAGGTAGAGAGACTGCAGCGCTAACAGCAGCAGCCATGACTGGTGTGATGAAGTAAGAAATGGAGAATCAGAGTGAGAGAAAGAGAGAGAGAGGGAGTGTAGTAAGAGAGGAAATTAGTGATGGTGATGAAGATTATGAAATGGGTGGAGGAGATTGTAGTGAGTGAGTGGTACATGTGAGGATAAAACAATGGCCTAAGTTGTGTGACTCTCAACGACATTTTAACATATACTGTATTTGTTGTCTCCGTTTTGATTTTTTGGATCCAACTCTAAGTAATGACTAATGATGTTCCTTTGTGACAAAATGCTAACAAATTAAGTTTGATAAAGTTTGTAGATTTGGCGTAAAGTCGTGCAGAATGTTAGGAAATCTATAAATGGGCTGGAAAAAAAATCCATATTTCGAATTATTTTACAATCTGTTGATTTTCCATACTTTTTCTATAATACTAATATGAGCCTAAAATTACAAACTTGCATCAGATGCCCATTAGATTTATCAGTGTGGACCAAAATTGGCCAGGCCCAATTAGACACAACCTCAAAAGTTTGCGACATGAAATTTAAAATTACCCAGGCCCAGGCCCAGCCCACTCGTACTGTGCTTGAAAATATTTAGTAAATAATACTGATAATAAGGGGTATTTTACACCTAATATTATAAAACTATAAAAATTTGTTTTTTCTCGCGAACTTTAAACTTGGCCTATAATACATGAACTTAAATAGTTGTTAAATTTTTTCACCGGCGACGAAATTCGACTACATATAAATGAGATGGATAACCATATCTGGCTTTTAGGGACTTTGTAATCCCATTACTATCATTTTTAAGTGGAACAATATCTTATGTGATGTGAACAAATGAGATGTAGCCTTCGTTGGTGGAACAATTCAACAACTAGTATTTAAGTTCGTATATTATAGGCCAAGTTTAAAGTTTGTGGAAAACATAAATTTTTGAAGTTTCATGATATTAACGTCAATAATAATAATCATAATAATTAATAATAATATTAGTATTATATTATCTCTAATCCTAACAGTAGTATCAGTTGTGAAGAGAACTCAATATCACAAATGTCTTTTTCTTGTGGGTCAAAAATTATAATTTTCTTTACTATCCTAAAATGGTGAAATAATAAAAATATTACATTGTAGGGCCTGTATTGAGTGTAATTGTGTATTCATATATACCATATACTATATAATTCCCCCCAAAAAAGCACAACTTGCATTTGGTGATAATGATATTTCACAACATTTTATGCACATTATTCACGTTCTAAATTATGGAGTACTAAATTCTACCAAAATCGACACTGAAGTTAGGACCAGGAATGCGTGTATTGGAATTATGCTTGGATATATTGTCAAATGTTACGTGATTTGTCTTGTTACTTCATGCAATTATAAGCATATTTTGAATAGCTGGATATATAAAATATAGAAGAATTAATTTCTAATTCCCAACTTCTACTGTGTTTTTAATCTTATCTAGAATGGCAAGCACCCTTAACTCCACCAAACATGGTCCATATTTGATTCGATGCAGAATTTAAGAAATATGAAGAAAACGTATAAGTACCAATTTGACTTGAGACTCGTGAGTTAGAGCACCAACAATTTTAATACTACTAAACGAGTACAATATAACTCGAAGTCTTCTTTCAGTACTTAGCCTTTGTCCTAGCGGCAAGGAATTTAGACATTATTGTTTGAGGAGCCGAGTTCGAAGTTTTTTTTTTTTTTTAAAAAAAACATGAGGCATGCCAATTTGTTTAATATCCGCTGCCAAATAAAATGCGCTTTGGATTAGGATTTTAATATAATTGTTAAATAAAATTCGCTTTGGATTGGGATTTTTTAGAACCTTCCTGTGTCACATATGCTCACTTATGCTATAGGTTAGTTCTCTATGTATTTATCGCATTGCAGAAACAAGTAAACAAACGCAAAACTCACCAACAAATAAATCAACCCTGAAATTACCATTAGTTTAAAGAGTTTAGAACAATATTGAGGTTCATGTTTGTTTACGTAAATTCATTTATACATTGTAGAATACGATCTTCAATCATTACTTTATAACATCAATACCACCAAAGTGACATTAATAAATACTTTCATGCGATCACTCTATTCATAAAACAGATAATATTTTCTTGAAGTTCATTGTGGAGAATTTATACAATTGTTTGTCTAATGATTTCCGCTATTACTTGCTAAACAAAAATCAGTTTGTTATTAATTTATAGACTCCACTCTCCAGAAATTATTACTACCCCCTCCGTTCCGCAGTAATAGAGACGTTTCTTTTCAGCACACAATTTAAGAAAAAAAATGTGTTAAGTGAGTTGAGTAAAGAAAAAATAAAGTAGGAAATGAAGAAAATGTAGAGAGATGAGGAGAGAATAAAGTGGAGAGAGTAATTTAAGTGAGAAAAAATGTGTTGACTTTTTCTAAAAAGGAAATTAGTCAACTACTATGGAATGTACCAAAATGACAAATATGGCTCCACTACTATAGTAAGGGAGGGAGTGCTAATTAGGAAAGATTGTGATATAATGTGGATCATAAAATAATACGTCCATTGTAACTTTACAGTTCAAAATTAATACTCCCCCTGTCCCAAGATAAGCGACTCACATTCCTTTTTAGGACGTCCCAAGATAAGTGAGACATTTCCTTTTTTGGTATTCCCTCTCTTACTTTTTTTCTCTATTTTATTAACTCTCTTACTTTATTCACTTTCCACTTTACTAACAAAACCCCGTTTCCTTAAATCTCGTGCTGAAAAGTTTGTGCTCACTTATCTCTATACTATATCGCCTATTTGGTGAAGAGGTATAAATATAATTCTTTCTTTGGGTAGGAATGCCCCTTAGTATTGTTTTTCCTAGCCTCTAATTTCATTGATTTATTGTTTTGTCTCACAAGTCAATTAGGGGTGGACAAAAATACCGAAAAAAATGTATATTAATTCGTATCGTACTGAAAAATACCGAATTTTCAGTACAACGACAACCGTCGTAGCTACGAGAGAAACAACTATGAGATGAGGGTCCAATCGACAGCGAGAAGGTTGCAAATCAACTCCGATTCAGAGGAAATGGGGATTCACTCGCCCTATGATTATAAAATTAACATTAACATAGGATATAATCATCATCATCATCATTATCAAGCAGAAAATTCAATGGGGGTGAAGAGGTACTATGGGCGGACGTGGTGGCCGCAGCAGAGGGCGAGCCTGACGTCGCTGGAGGATCTGAGCGGGAGGATATTCGCGGTGGCGAGGGATCAGCAAGGCTGCAGATTCTTGCAGAGTAAGTTTGAGGAGAGGAAGGTGGAGGATATTCAGATCATATTCATGGAGGTTAAGGATCATATTTGTGAGTTGATGGTCGATCAGCTTGGGAATTATCTTACTCAGAAGTTTCTCGCAATCTGCAATCATGAGCAGATGATGCAGTTGCTCATGAATGTCGTCAGCGACGTGCACAGATTCATGAATATCTGTGTTAATACTCATGAGTATAGTACCTATTTCTACTTAATTAGGATTTGTTGTTGAATGATGAATGAATTTTTACATGTTTAATTTATGTATGTGCAGAAGTAGATCTGTGCAGAAATTGTTGGAGTATCTGACAAAAGTGGACCAAAGGCGTCTTGTTTTATCTGTTCTGAAGCGTATAACTTCTCCTCTTACAAAAGACCCTAATGGCCATCATGTCATTCAATATTGTTTGAAGCTATTTACTTTTGAAGGAAAATAAGGTACTTTCATCATTTACTACTATTTGCTTAAATATTCACTAATGCATTTACAAGTGCCCTAGTTTTTTATCAAAAAATTGTTTTACTTCAAACAAAGTGACCTAATTTAGGGTTACTTACTACTAACATCCCTTGTGAGTAGCATTTTGTTATGGCACATGTACCTAGTAAATATTTCTTGGTGAAATTTTATAGATTATATTGCAATTCTCACTACTTGACACTTTGTTTCAACTTACAACGTCTTACTTTTAGTATTATTGATGTTACTAATGGACCTCATACTCTACTTGACACTTTGTTCCAACTTACAAAGTCTTACTTTTAGTAGTGAAAAATACTGAATTTTCGGTACGGTGTGATATTATACAGTAAGTATTCGATATAGTAACAGTATAGATTTTCTTATACCGCACCGTTACCTGTATTTTTGCCGAAAACCGATATTTTTCGGTATTTTTGCCAAAAATCGGTATATGCTTATAACCGAAACCCTAGCCTCTCAATGACTCTAAAAATTACCTTGTCACAGATCTGACGAGTCCGATGGTTGCAAATGTAGCAGTGGCTGGAAACAACATCTCCCATATGAAGCCATGGTTGGAAACAACATCTCTCATTACGAAGCCACTAGTAAAGAAAACAACAGAAGGCTACTTTTTTCTTGCCAAGCAAGTGATTTCCACCGGCAACCGAAACAAAAACATCATCATCTCGTCTCTCTCTATCCACTTCTTGTTGTCCCTATGCGTCGCCGGCTCAAGCAGCCTCGCGCGCGACGAGTTTCTCCCTTATCTCAAATCTGAGCATTTCACTTATCTCTTCCCTTACACTCTGACGACGGCCGTGCCGATTTGCCTCTCTTGTCAACCGCTAACGAAGTCTGGGCCGATTTGTAGGTTAGGATTCAAGTGGGCTTTTCAATACATTGTTCAAGACAGTTGCCCAACATGTTCATTTTTATGAAAAGGTTTATTCTCTTTTCACTTTTTTTTATCATCCGATTTTTCAATAATTTTGTGTATCTTAATACTTTAGAAGGCAGAAAAGTGTAGACAATAAGTGAATGCGTTGTGTAAAAATGAATCAAATGGCCTCGTCAAATAAATACTCCCATGAAATTTAGTCTTCGTCTTGATAGGACTCATCTTCGTAAATGCAGTCTATTACTCCCCACGTTCCATAAAAATATGTGTTCTTTTCATTCCCGTCTGTCCCATAAAAATATGGGCGGCGTTTCCATTTATGGAAAGTTATCCCTAACTCATTATCAATATACATTAATTTATTTATAATTTATACCATTATTTCCCATCATTACAATTCATTAAACATTAATGATAATGTATGTGGGTTCCATTATTCATTTACACTACTTTAACTATTCTTCTCATCTCTCTCTTACTTTACCAATTGTGCATTAATTTCCGTATTATTTCAAATGTCCATATTTTTATGGGACGGGGGGGAGACAAAGAAACTTGGATTGATAAATTCGACGCAAGTCTAACAAGAGATGTCGACTTCAACATTAGTTTTGATTGAAGCATAGCATAAGACTAATTTAAATTAGAGGAACATCTTTTTTAGTACATCAACTATCAATGAGCAAATTTGGTCCGTAACATTTCATAATATCTTTTGAGGTCTATCAACTATAAGTTATTATCAATTTAACTACTTTTTGCCTATTTTCAATATTTTCGGACAAAAATGCCCTTAAAGCCATGAAGGGCAATTCAATCTATTTACCCTCTCATTTTCATTAAAGTATGTACTAATTTATTTTTCTTTCTTTATTCATCCACTTTCTTCTTTTTTCATTCCCTTTAACCTAAAGACAAATATTAATTTATACACAATGCTCCTCCACCACACCATAGTATATTCAACACCCATCTCTCTCTACAAAACATACTTCCACATGCATGACCCTTTCACTTCTCTTTGGAATTCCTTATGGAAAGATTGAATTTATAAGGAATCTTGGTTCAAGATTTTGGGTGAGGTTTATGATTTCTGGGGCGGCGATTTGTTTGGACTAGAATTTTAAATGGTACAAAGTTACATTTTTTAATGAAGAATAGAGAGTAAATTACATATTTTGGGGGTTTTATATTTGAGGTATTAGGTCTTTTAGGATAAAGGGAAAGAAAAAATAAGAAAGAAGATAGGAGATGAAGAAAGAGGAGAAATAATTATATTAGTGTATTTTAGTAAAAAAGAGAGAGTAGATAGATTGAAATGACCTTCATTTCCTTGAGGATACTTTGGTCATGAAAATATTGAAAATAGCCAAAAAATAGTTGAATTGATATTAACTCATAGTTGACGAACCACAAAAGATATTATGAAATGTTAAGGACCAAATTTGATCATTTAGGATAGTTGATGTACCAAAAAAAATGTTCCCTCTTTAAATTGTTTATGCTTATAAAATACTCCCTCCGTCCACCGAAGGGGTGGATCGGTACGGTATAGCATACTGAATATCGTACCAAAAAATACGGTACGAGAAAAAATGATATTTTACCTTACTGATTTTTTCGGTATACCGCATTGCGGTATATCAAAATATGAATACCATTACCTTACCGACATTTCGGTATACCGTGTCATACTTCGGTATACCCCTATACCGCAATATGGTACGGTATACCGAAATACTACCAATATACCAAAATCATGATCTTACAGAAAAAAAACCTTGTTTCATACATTAAATACTGAAAATAACATTTTAATTATCTAATAATGTTCAAAACGATAAAATTCCATCACAATTAAAGTAGTTCATAACATTCAAAATTAATACAACATTCAAAATTAAAAAGAAGTAGCTTCATTTCTTCAAACTCCATTCACGATCAATTTACAACCATGAGTCTATGAACTTGCATTAGTCAAACAAATTATATAAATATAAGGTTAGCTTTAGTTTTAAAAATATATAATATTAAATACTCTCTCCATCCCATAAGAATATGCACTCTTTCCTTTTTAGTCCGTCCCACAAGAATATGCATTTTCTAATTTTGGAAAGTCTATTCTTTCTCATGAGGTGAGACTCATACTCCACTAACAATGCTTTACTTACTTTTTCTCTTTACATCTCTCTTACTATACCAATTTTACATTAAAACTCGTGTCAACCCCAAAGTGCATATTCTTTGGGGATGGAGGGAGTATTATAAATAATAAATTTTATAATTTTATACACATAATTGGTATCCAGTATTTTTTAACGGTATATACCGCAATTTTCGGTATATACCGAATTATACCAAAAATTGCAGTATATACCGTAATTGCGGTATATGAAAAATTCACACCGTTACCGTACCGAAGTCTTACGGTATGGTATCATACCGTTACTGTACCAAAATCTTACGGTATGGTATCATATCGTACCGAAAGTTACGGTATATAAAAAATTCGGTATTTTCAGTATTTCTTTTGTACGGTAAGTGCGGTATTTCGGTATTATGGTATTTTTTTTATAACCCTATATAAAAGAAAGTGTATATGTTGATATAATAGTTTACTAAGATCGATATTTCGAATGTCCTAAGATCCTTAATAATTTAAGATAATTTGAATTGCTTATTTATATCTAATTTAAAGGTGCATGTGAGATTAGATAATTCCAGCTTATAGGTAAAGATAAATAACTTTCAGAAAGAGATTCGTCAATTTCAAACTAGATGGAGAAGGTAAGTCGTTGATAAAATAAATTCGAAGCCATTATTTAATACTCCTACTACGTCATAGTAATAAATTAGAGATCATAAATTCAGAACATTATTAGGCAAAAGAGGTGGCCAACTGTACTTGTTTCATACGTACACGTACATATATACTAAAATGCAGTTGTCTTCCAATTGTACGTAAATGCACATCCTGGAAACAACGTGTTCTCTCATTTTCTAATGTTTATATTCTCGTGTGATCTGTTCAGCAATAAACATATTAATATAGGATCTAAAATAAGATATTTGTCATTTGAGGAAGTCGAGTTTGTAAATATATTTATATGTAGTGGAGCAGTATTACGGATATAGTACTCCTTCCGTCCACGAAAAATAGAGCATTTTCATTTCCTACATCCGTTTTTTAAAAAAATGATAATAAATAGTTAAAGTGGAGAGAAAGTAAAGTACGGTAGGGAATAATGTAGAGAAGTCTCTTGTCTATATTATTCTCTTTCTTACTTTTCTTTTTCTCCACTTTAACTATTTATTATCATTTTTTCAAAACGAGTGCAGAAAATGGAAGTGATCTATTTTTCGTAGACGGAGGGAGTATAGTTTATAGGGACAGCCATTTCTTAAATGCTACTCCTAGTACTACATTAAGGACATCAATAGCTCATCAGGTTAAAAAATGGAGTACTTAAATCTCAAGCAATTATACTATTTACGTGTGTTTTTTTGTATTGCTGATCAATGGAGTCATCGTGTACATACAAAAGTAATCACATCTCAATTATTTGATGCTATTTATATATAGGAAACCCTAACATTTTCAAATTACTTAACTTTAACTCTAAAAATGAAAATTACATAACTTTAAATCTTGAAGAAGAAAAAAACAATCCGTTTCAAAAATATTCCTGAATACAAATCGTAAGTAATTATTAAGAGTACGTGGACTAATAATTTTATTATTTGATGAGATTGTTCCAATCAATCGGCCAAACTTCAAGTGCCACAATCATAGTCAAAACTGGCTCACAAAATTATGGATTTAATAACTCTATTCATAAAAAAAACTAAATAACCCAATAAAACTACTCCCATGTCGGTATATAATTAAATACTACTCCAATGCTAAAGTTCACCCGAAAGAAAATTCTATATTTAAACAAGCGTGAATAGATGCTTATCTATTTATTGATAAAGTATAGCCTATAAAGCCTAGCTACTGTTTAGAGAGCTCCAAAACCAAACCCAACTTTTTATCCTCAAACTATACAAATTTTCAGACGTGGATTAGCTAAACTCAAGCACTTTTTACATAGTCTTACTTTAAACAATTCAAATTTAGTTTGGACTTCTCTACTAATATATTTGTACATAAAAGTGACACAAGAATTCCACTCCGCCAGCACGCGAAGGCAGGTAAAGCCGCTCCAACTAAATAAATTAACTATTCGTAAATTGAGAGAAAGAGAAATGCGATTTCACCCAAAAATAGACTTTTCAAAAAGCGATTTTGTGAAGCTCCCTTGCACCTTCACATGAAATGTCATGGAAACTCCCCCATGCATACATTTCTTCCCTCTTTATATATCTATATTTATATATACACACACACACACAGGCTGTGTTACTCACTCACACAAAACACACACAAACACAAAAATGGAGCGATGGAAGGTGGGAGGGAGCAGATCGAAGGCGAATAAAGCGGCGGCGTGCAAAAAACACCCCAAGCACCGGCAATCGCCGGGAGTCTGCTCCATCTGCCTGCGCGAAAAGCTCTCAAATCTCTCCAATTGCGCCCACAATTCGAGAACCGCCAGATCTCCTTCTTCTGCTTCCTCTCTCTCCTCCTACGCCTCTTCTCTCTCCTCCTCCTGCGCCTCGCCGCCGCCGGAACTCACCATCTCCGTCGCCTTCTTCAGGAAGAGCAGATCCATGGCGGTGGTGGTGCCGGCCGAGAAGGAGATTCGGATTGTGAAGGGAGGGTTTTGGTCCAAATTGTTGCCGCAAAAGAGTAGAGGGAAATTGATGCATTCCAGAACTACAAGAGAGATCAAAGGATCGTTGCATCAATTCACTTGAGATTTATTTTTAATTTTTTCTTTTCCCTATAATTTGTCTTTCAAAATTGGGAAATTTTAGTGTAGAGACATCAAAATTATTTCATTCTTTTTTTTAGCTGGAGAAGTGATTTTGTGTTGGATTGCTAATTCACCTGTTCTTTAATTAGGAGTTATAACTCCTAATTGTCGTTTTACCTATTTTGTGGTTTGATTTTTTGGTATTTTAAATTAAATCAGATTTTTGGGAATTATACTTAGGTCAAAATATATCTCCTTATAACCCCACACCTTCGGGCAGATCGCCTTACTCCGTCAATCAATCATTTATTCATTTAGGCATCTTAGCTTATGAACTCAGTTGTTGCACAAGTTTTAAAGCTTGATGTATTGAGGATCTTAAACGATAAATAAACTGATATATTGAGAATAATATATTTGCGTGCATTGTTTATAAACTGAAAGAGTAATTTTTATGAATGTGATAAATTAGTATAGTAACAAACAATACTCTTTTTGTCTAACGATAAATTAAATGCCTATTATTTTTCACTAGCTCAACTTTTAAGAAATTGTTTAATATGTAAAATAAGTTGAAAAAAAAAAAGTTAGTCGAGTGTGAATCTATTTATATATATTATTTTTGTAATAAAATGTTAGAGAAATGAATTATTAGAATGTGAAGTTTATTTGTCAAAAATATTAAATACTCCATAAAAGGAGATATTTAGTGTTAAATGAATAAAAAATGAAAATTAAGATATTTATTGGTGGACGAAAGGAAAGCGTAATTTTTTTTATAATAAAAAGAATCTCAAAAAAGAAAAATTACTAATAATAGGAGACAACAAGTGTATCGTGCAGGAGCCCAATACTAATGCCTGACAGAGAGGTATCTAGAACCTGGACGCCCCGACAAAACCTATATACATAATATGATAAGTAGTCAATAACAAAATTACCTTTCGACGCATATATCATATAATTAAATCCAAGCCGGAAAGCAGTTAATTAAGTAGACCACAAATTCACTTTAAAATGGAGTGGCAGTTAATCGAGAGTTCAAACTGCAATTTTTTTAAGTTATGAAAATGAAAGGTAGAATATTAGTTGGTCGATGGAATAATGGGATCTTATATTTAGAGCAGAAAGTGTGAATGTAGTTAATATTGGTCACATTGAATAGTACAAATAAATGGTTTGTACCACAGCTGGCACAAAAGTGGTCTACCATATCACATTCCTCGTAATTTCATTTAAATATTATTAACATTTAAAATAAAAACCCGACATACTTAATCTTTTATACATCATCCTTTACCTTTATGATCTTATAAACATACAATATTACTTCACTTTATTTAGGTTGCGCATTTTTCTCTAGATGAGTTGCGTCAGCCTTGATGCTATACATCCCCGCATTTAAGCAATTAAAAGTTAAAACTCTTTATAAAAATAGGAATATGGAGTTATTATATGTAACCCAATCATAGTTGTCATAGAAGATCGTACAGATATCTCTTCTCCCTTATATTCCACTTATTTGTTGTAACTCACTTTCTTTTATATTTTTTAATATTTGTATTATAATTAAATAGGACACTTTCTTTTATATTTTTTAATATTTGTATTATAATTAAATAGGACTCTTATTAAGAGATGGAGAAAGTATATTTTTACATTTAGTTTCATGAAATAAGTTACTAGAATATGTATATGTAACATATATATTGACCATTTATAATAAAAGTGAAATGAGACTTTTATTAGTTAATAAACTAAAGTGGCAAACATACATTCTATTACTGAACGAATGAAGTAATATTTATTATATAAAATAAGATTATTATTTAATAAGTCATTATGATTTATATTTATAACAAAGACTAAAATTTCTAAAACATATATACCATATTTTTGGAATTTAGCAAATCAACTAAAATAATCATTTTGTAATCAAAATATTCTGAAACTATGATACACTGTCATTTTTTAAAATTCTACTTTTGTAATAGGTATTTATTATGATGTATTATGCAACAATAAATTCTTAATCAATAGAAAATGTTTAATAGTATAATAGTAACACTATTAATGGGATGGTCATCTCATCCCATGTCACATGCATGCCTTTAAATTGCCAAATTTGTACACTTTGTCCATTAAAACGTACTCCTATTTCATATTTATCGTCAAAAAGCACAACTTAGTTATGGATATATGTTCTCAATTTTGCAGTATACGCACAGAATACTAAAAATTCGATTATGCTTAACTTTTCATTAAATTTTGTAGCAGCTTTAACCCCTTCTTGATTTTTACTCTGTCCAATAGTTATAAAACGCCTATTATTCACTCAATAAATTAGATATTCGAGTCATTCAAGTATAATGATAACTCATTATTAATCATTCGATTAATTTTTTAACTATATCTTGTTTTGCCTCCTAAAATATCATTATTCCTTTCAAATTAAAATAATTATTGATATAAGATCTTTGAAGTACAATGCCTAACTAAATTAAATACGAATATGTATATATAACTAGACAGTGGACACCTACCTAGATATACTAGTATTTATATTCGCGATCTGGTGTTGGTAGAAATGATGCTTTGGTGCACTATAGAATTCTCGTAACACATCTATGCCACAAAAAATATTTGACATTTTCTTTTTCTTTTTTTGGGGAAAAAGGATGATTAAAACAATTTTAATTATATTTTAATTTTCATCTAACTAAATTTGCGGCTAATTAGCACAAGTATTCCAATTTCCACATATATGTTGATTTTCATTGAATAATGTAAGTTGGATAGAATTGACAACAAAGCGTAAATGAAGACCACAAATCTCGAATGACCGACAAATCATAATAATGTTATTTTTATGACTTACCAAACTTCTTGTTTTTGTATCGAGGTTTGACTTGTCACATATTCCTTAATGAGACAAGTGTAAGTAAAAATTAAAAAAACTTCTCAAATCTCAAGTGATAAACATATAGCAAAATGGATAGTGTGGATTGAAATGGCTTAACGCAATAAAACAAACAAAACATAGATCAACTTTCATTACTCTAAAACCAAATGGGATAGAAATTATACTATGAATCAACATCTCAGTTTTGCACAATTAAGCTATTTTAAGTATTAAACCATTCGTGTTGTTTCGATAACTGTCGGACCTAGTATAGACGTAGAGACTCAATCTCCATCAACAAACGCAGAAACGGTGGTTTTGTATTGAACAAACTAATTTCATTTGTCTCTCGCAACTTCATATCCACAAAATTTCATTTCATATCTCTAATGGGAGCGTGAGTTTGATCATAATATGGTACAAACTGCAAATCCTCTAAAAGGGAATATGAAATACCTCAAAACAGAAATAGTATACTAAGCTTTAGAAAAGAAAAGATGTATAGAGAAGCTAGGTACGGCAATCTACCAAGTTTCCTTAGATGCTAGCACGCTATACACAAGACAACCCGGCATCCTTATTGATACTTATATAATAGAGCAGTGCAACGCGGAGATGGATAGAATAAAACTCACAGCATTTGGATATACACGCACATCATGATCCACCTCAGTCCGATTTCTTTGAGACCTGGCCACGTTTGTCGTGCCAAGCGGATGAGTAGGCTGAAACTGCCGACCCTGTGATGGAAATGGAATGTTTGGCCAGGTCTATGCTTTTCTGCGCTGCAATCCACAATGTACAAAAGAATCCAATCCAACCTGATTTTGACATCAGCAGTGAGCATTACACAAGATACAAAGCAAGAAGAAAACTGCTGTCGAAGTTCAGAATGAGAAATCATGCTACATCTGCTTCTTGTCATACTGAGGTGATTATTTGGTATATCGCCAGGTATCAGAAACTCTATGAATTAAAGACAACCGTTTCCAGTTAGAGAAAATAATTAGTAAAAATTTTGTGAAATGATATTTTTTCCTTCATTGAGATAATCAGTTAGCCACTTCCATTCTTTCAGAGAGTCTGACAATATTATGTGTAAAAGGTAGCTTCCCAAAGTCACATAGGACGATGCATGCTCATATTGAGGATCTTGAATTTTCGTTAATATTACTGTCCTGAGTTGCTCTGACTATTTAGCTAGAGGTGCATTAGTTCCTACTACTTGTCTAGACTACCTTGAGAGTCTTTCATCGTAAAAACATTAGGAAACTAGAGCTCATGTTAAGTAGTATGCCATGAAATTGCTGTTTAACATTTGGAGCTAAATTTAAAGTATACTAATTTTAGTGATCGCAAAAATGGTGCTAAAAATGGTCTAAGAAGAAAAATCCAATAAAACATAACCTTTCAGAGAAGTACAAACATGATAATGACCCTAAGACTTAAAGAGGCAGTAGGATCAAGTTTATTTTAAGAAACTTTGTAGAAATGGAAACTATCAGTGGTTACATGCTGTGAATAGTATTTCCGGTTGTTTAATTCTAATACCATATGAAGTAGGGATGAACAAACTACTATTTAAACTAGTGAGGTGGCGTCTATCGTTTTAAAGTCTTGCTTCCTCAAACATTAAATTAATTCTAGATTGCTGACGAATTCAAGAACAACCTGCTTTCTGCTATTTTGATTAATTAATGCAACAGTAACTAATTAATCTCAGTCGTGTTCCAAAGAGTATCAAAGTCCAGAATCGCTAAGTCGTAAGAAAACAATGTTTACCTGCGGCAATAAGAACAGCAATGATACAAGAAATTGTTGCTGCAGAGATGACAAATATAGCTACGGATAATGCTCCAATATAAATGGCTGCAACACAGGCAAAGAAAACAGCCAAGAATCCTCCTGCTGCTGCTAATGACATCACAAGAGAAATGACAACAGCATTGACGGTTGCAGCAACAAAGAATAGCATGAAAACTAACACTCCCGCCAATGTTAGGAAAACAATTGTCCCTACCTGCAACAATTTACAAGCATCATGAGAACATTATAAGAAAAGGCCAATCAAGAAACAAAATTACATGATTGTTCCTAACATAAAATAATGAACTATAGGCCTTCTCTAGACCCACTTGCTTGATAAGGTACAACTAATCATTGCTTTGTCAAGACTTGGTGAAAATGATCTGCTTAATCATATATAGAACTAGTTTCCATCAAGATTCTTTGAAATTTTTTCCAGAAAATCAGAATCTGTGGAAGACAGAACTATGTAAAGCGAGACGTCAAAGATCCCAGACAATTATCTAAATACACAACAAATTACAAAGTTTTGTGATAATCCAATGCCAGGAGATGCATCTGTTGACACTTCAGAAAACAGAATGTTAATAGTTTGTCTCCAAGAAAAGTATTGATGAGCACAGTTAAGAGATCAGTTCTGAGAGATATTATGGAAAAAGTTAATAACTTTACTACTATTAAACAAGATTGATTCTGAAAATGAAAGAAGAAATGTAACTTATAATGCCTGTCAGTCTGTCACAACCACCATAATGATGTAGACTAGAGGAAAAAAAGTATACTCCACTTTAGCTACTTTCTCTATTGACTATTTCTGCTGTCTTATTTAACCGTGGCACAAACACTCAGATTTATAATAACTCAGATTTTATGATAACCACATGCTACCAAAAGGGCTCACAATTTTTGGGATGCATAGGCATCTTTAACAAGATAGCAAGAAGGCTTAGCTTTTAAACTAGAACAAGCAGCTTATTCGTATTTCATCATTCCTAAAGCATAAAACTTTTAAACTAGAAGAAGCAGCTAGGCCTATTTACTCTTGTTTCATGAGTTCATAACTCACATTTAAGTATACAAAGCAGCCCACTGAACTATGAGAAACATGTAAGCTAGGCTGAGAATAACTTTTTTCCAATTTAAAGATAAAAACAACTAGAGTTTTTCTCACTTCCAATGAGCCGATTTTCTTCAAATCGGTTTGACATGGTAAAAGCCGTCGGCATTTAATGCTAAATAGCGAATGACGATAGGTAAATTTAAACATAAAATCAGATAGATCTACGAATTTTAAACAGTAATTTCTAAAACCAAAATAAATTCTCCCTAAACATGAAATTAATTTGAATTTCATTTCCAGCAGATCCAATCAAAAAGCAGAGAATATATAAATGGACTCACGGATACAACGAACAAGGCGCGGAGAGGGCTGCCGCGGCGGGTCCACTGCAGAACGCGCGCAGCAGTGTTCTTAGAAGCGTCGCGAAGCAGGGGAACATTCTCGGCGAGGGCGGTTTTGATCCTCTGGAGCAGGGGGGCGGAGGAATTAGGGTTGGGGAAGAAAATCGCAGCGATGAGGCGGTTGAGGAGGGTGAGAAGGGTGAGGTCCTGCGGGTTTTGAGAATATTCGTCGCCGTTGGGGTCGATCACGACTCCGTTGGGCTGTTTGGTAGCAGTATCGTCCGCCATTGTTGAGTTTCAGGGGTGATGTGGTGAGCAGTAATGGTGAATTGATCTGTGGCGTGAGTGGATTAGGCGATTAGCGTTGATTGACTGAAGGAATGAGCGAGCTACAGAGAAGAGAGAGGAATGGAGTCGATGAAAGTGAGAGGAAGAAGAGATGGCGGTTGGAGTGTTGGACGCGTGGAGAGAGGACCCTGCCATGTCATGTGTCTCACCAACTATATAAATTAATCATTAAAACTTACACGACTATCATTATTTTTGTTCAATAGTAGTAGGATGATTTTACGAGCTTATTAGGGTGTCCACTGTACATGGCCGGGCCAAGCCACAAAGTGTGGCCAGGCCACCAATGCCCATATTTTCCACTATAGTGGATATGGCTAAGTCACCAAAAATTTAATTTTTTTCATTTTGTCTATATTTTAATTCTACTACAATTAAAATTGTTAGACTACAATAATTAAATAAAATGCATAATTTAATGAAAACTAAATCGAAAACCAAATCTTCGTTGTATTATAGAACGGGGTAAAATTATACAACTAAAATTGTTTAGGAACACGCAAACAAAAACATAAAAAACCACCGTCATCGCCGACTACTCGGTCTCATCATCAGAATCCGCCACTTCATCTTCACCCGTTGCATCGTCACCGCCAACGTCATCATCGCCACCATCGGCCACCATCACCGCCACCGCTCTGAGGTCCCGCCGCCGCCGCCGCCGTGTCCTCCCACCCCAACAACGACCTCAGCCTCACTATGAGGTCGTAGTACATCACCTTGGTAGTCGGGTCGGTCGACTTCTCATACAAGGCCAGAGTGTCCTTGAGTTCCTTTATCATCTGCACGGCTAGGGTGTTTTGCAATGCCGCTCGGGCCGATCCGGGAGGGGGTGCAGACGGGCCCGCAGCAGAGTGTTGGGAGGCAGCGGCGGAGGCGGATCTAGTGGCTCGGATGGCGGACTGTTGACCCAGGGGCCGTGGACGCCGGGATAGTGACGGAGGGGGCTCCTCCATGACCTCGTCGTTGAGGTCGAAGGTCCTTGAACCGCCGCTACTACTGCTGAAGTTGCCGCCCCTGCCCCGTCTTGTACGGCTAGGCCCGGAATCAGACGCGTTCTCGCAGATGGCTCGGAATTTTGGGGAGTCCCGCAGAACGAGGAATTCTCGCCCAGCAGGTAAACTTCTTGCCTACTTGCACATTGAACAACTGCAGCCGACATGGATTTGACGTCGGCTTCGTTGCGGCCACTCTCGCAGCAGGCGCGTTGGTTCTCGTATATACCAATGAACTTCCGAAGAGCTGTAGTGATCCTGCCGAACTTCTTCCGAATCTGATCGGGTGTACGGTCGACGCTCCCCGACGGTTTGAATTCATTGTACACCACCAAGACTTTCCGCCAGAAGCATAAGTCGGTCTGATCCGTGCCAACTATGGAATCTGTCGTCACCGCGTCCCATGCCCTAGCAATAGCAACGGACTCGGCGTCGGTGTACAAAAACCCTCGTCGACCACCGCCGCCGCCGCCGCCCCTTCGCCCACCATTCCCGCCGCCGCCACCGCCGCTTCTTCCACCGCCTCCTCTCCCCGTCTCTACACGATCGGGCGTCGGCGTCGGGGTATCAGGCAACCCCATCAATTGTTCCCATGTGAATCTATCAGATTCATCAAGCGGAGAATGACTGCTCTGAAATGGGGAGGCTTGAAATTGAGACGGGAAGTTAATTGCGTCCATGTTGGGTCGATAGTCGCCCGTCCCTGGTTGGGTACGACCCGCATATCTCTGCTGATAGGCCGATGACTGCCCCCGGTTTTGGGGTGTTTGTAGCCACGGCGCCGGCGATGGCGGACTCCACATCTGGGATGGAGGAGAGGTGGGACTCGATCCCCAGCGTTGGTGGGGTGGAAAGCCCCCCGTCCCGAATCTCCATAACCGGGATCGTCTCCGCCTTGCATTTCACAAAAATTCAAATTGAAGGGAATAGGGTAAATTGTGTGTGAGAGTAGAGTAAAAATAAGATATGAATTTTAGGTATAAATAGAAAAAATTTCGAATTTTTTTAAAAAAAAAAAAAAAAAAATCTGAAAAAGGGGGGAGCCGCGGCTCGTGGCCATCACTATAGGAGGGCCGCGGCTCGCGCCCAAGCGCCGCGGCCAGGCCACGATCGTGGCGCGCCCACGTCCACCCCCCGGCCGTGGCTGCCCACCCCCCGCACTGTAGTGAGCCGCGGCCCGCGGCTCTAGTACAGTGGACACTCTTAGTCTTCATGAATATTTAAATTTTTTCTTTTATTAGTCTTCATCAGCATTTTTATTTTGATTAATATTCCATCTTGACTTTTTCTCAATATTGTTAATTAAAATCATAATAGTCATTTGAATCGAAGCTAATTCAAATTTTGATCTGTCGCACTAATTTTAAAATTAAAATATTAAATTATGAAGTTCAAATTTTCTCAATTGCCATTAATGCAGAAATCAATATCTTCTTGGTGACGTTAAATGCGACGATGTTTCAATAAAATAAGAACTGAAATAAGAAATAAAGGGATGTAGAGTACTTATTTTAATTAAACATGTCATTTTGAATGTAGTTAAAAATATATATTTTGTGCATAAATTAGATGATTGAGAAATATACAAAATTTATGATTTAACGTTCTAATTTCAAAGTTTGTAGAAGAGACTAGAATTTGACAAACCTTTATGAGTTAAAATTCTAATCACGAAATTTAACTATTGCATACAACTACTTCGAAAAAAAACTCAAATTTTGTAAGGATCTGTTCGATATACAAAATTAGAATAAGAATTGAAATTAGGATTCTACGAGATTGAATTATAATCCAATTTCAAATCTTTTGTTCGGTAAAAATGATATACTTGTGTGTGTTAGCAATTTGAGTGTGTGTGCAATGTGTAAAGATGCTCAATTTTATTTTGCCATACCAAATATTGGATATAGAAAGCTCCAATACCAGTTTCAGTTCAGCAGGCTCAATTCCATAATGTCGAACATAGTCTAAGATTATCTCTAGGGGTGACCAAACGGGTAGCGGGTATCGGGTAATCCCGAACCCGACCCGATACCCGCCGGGTATCGGATACCCGCTATCCGAAAAAATCGGGTACGGGTTCGGGATCGGGTACTGTATGCATGAAAATATCGGGTATCAGGTATACCCGTTACCCGAGCGGGTATACCCGAATAACCCGCAATACCCGACTTCATTAATGTTTGTACCTTTTATTTACACAAGTCTAGCATCTACTCACCCTATAATACTTATAATACACAAACTCAAACAACCATCCATTCCATCTCCGATGTGGGACAACTGAAAATTCATGCAAATATGAAACTCATTGGAAGAGATGATTATAAACAAAATGTTTCCGAGAGAAATTGATGGTTTAATTTTCTAACCACAAACAATTGTTCACTTCTATGATTACATACATATATACATATACGTATGCATATTTTTGTGATAAAAACCATACAAGCAATCAACCAATATTAATGTGAATTATGAAATAAACAAAAAAAATTAAGCATAGTAAACCAAATTAATTAAGAATATTTCTTATTAAGCTTTAAAATTTGCAAAATATTTATATATCTATTTCGCAATATTTTAATGAAATGTCTTTTGCATAGAATATTTACAATTATTTTTATTAAAGGCTTCTACTTGGTATTATGATTACTGGAGTATAGTGCTAAAATAAAGAAATTATTTACACCATTATTTGTCCATATGTTAATTAAAAATTAATTCATATTGAAATAAGAAATACTCCAATAAAGAAATAAAGAAATTATTTACACCATTATTTGTCCATATATTAATTAATTAATTAATTCATATTGAAATAAGAAATAAGAAAATAAGTAAAGCTAAACTTTTATCAATATTTAATTAAATATTAACGTGAACTTGTATGGAATGAATATGACTCCCACAATGCTAATCCCATATCGGTCATGTATGAGAGAATTAATTAGACAAAATCTATATAAATATTGTAGCGGTTCATTGCAGCCAACATGCACACAACGGGTGCGGGTACCCGCAGCTGCGGGTTCGGGTATCCGATGCGGGTATTCGGGATACCCGTTTAGCCTTGCGGGTCGGGTTCGGGTAGGTAAAAATTGGATTTTTCGGGTTCGGGTACCCGCAAAATCGGGTGCAGATACCCGTTTCGACACCCCTAGTCATCTCCAACCATTTACACCATTCAAACTCATTTTTCCAGTTCTATCACATCAAACATTAATTCTACTATATTCATTTATACCAAACTCAAACCTAAAAGAATATTTCATATTCATTTACTTCTTTTACTTTTGAATCTTACCCACATATTTATTTAAATTACACACTAATCCCATAATAATTCATTAATAATTTATTATAAATTAAATATCATATTGTATAATTTATTTTCTTATACTATTAAATCTAAATATAATATTATATATAATATCACAAATTATAGAAAATAAATAATTAATAATAATAATTTATATAAAATAAAAGGAATGTTAATTGACTTTTTAACTAAACAATAGATGAAAGAATAATTAAACTTAAACTAAATACTACAAATACTTAACCTTGAATAAATACTTAAATATAAATCTAAAATTCAAATATATTTAAACAAATCACAAACTCAAAATTCTAAATTCGTGTTGTGTTAACATAGTTAATTAGTACTAGTACTTTACATAACCAAATATCAGTACAATTAACAATTAAATATCGTAATTTTTTACTAATTATTTAGTTGATCATAATTAAGAGCATCCACAGTAGGGTGGACATTTTGGCTGGACACTTTACGTCTTTTGTCTATAACCACTTTTTATTTGTCCACGGCCACAAAAAAAAGTTTCTGCAGCAATAGTGGACACTTTTTTTAGCCACATTTCACTTTATTTTATTTGTTGTATATTTTAATTCAATTACAATTAAAATTATCGGACTAAAAATAATTAGATAAAAACGGCTAATAAAACAAATTAAAAGTGAAAACTATATTTTAATCGGATTAAAGTAAAGGGACAATTACAATGAAAATTTGATCTAAGGAAAATCACACATGTTCTTCACGCTACGCCGCCTCCCCTACGTGCCTAGACCTCTTCAATCAAATCGACCTGGAGTTGGTCATGTGTTGTGCTCCTGCGTATATCAGCGAAACGTTGGATCAGATATTCATTACTACGTGGTACACCCATCTGTATCGGCGCGGAGGCAACGCCGTGACTTGTACTTGCACCATCTTCCGGTGCCCAACGTTCTGCAGCAAATCCTTCATCTTCTATTATCATATTGTGCAATATGATACATGCTAACATAATATTCGCGACACCATCTTCGTGCCAAACTCGTGTCGGGCAGCGTATAATGGCCATCGCGCTTGGAGCACACCAAAAAAAGCTCGATCAACATCTTTCCTAGCGGCCTCTTATTTTCGCGCAAAATATTGTCTCCTCGCTCCAGCCGGTTGGCGAAGTGTCTTGATGAATACAGGCCAACGAGGGTATATTCCATCTGTCAAATAGTATCCCCTGCGATACTGCGTGCCGTTTGCTATGAAACTGATCTTTGGACCCTCTCCCCGGCACTCATCATTGAAGATAGGCGACGTCTGCAGAACGTTGATGTCTTTGTTCGAAACCTGCAACACCGAAATACGCATGTCAGATCCGCAAACGGTAGTCAGTAACGGCTTCCAGGATCATCGAAGGATGTTTGCTTTTGAAACCAGTAGTGAACTGGCCTTTCCACGCCACCAGGCAGCTTTTTCCACTCCCAATGCATGCAATCAATGTCGCCCATCATCCCTGGGAAACTGTGCACCGCACCGTGCATATCTAGCAGTCTCTGGCACTCATCAGTGGGTTGGCTTTCGTAGGAACTCTGGAACAAAGACTTCCCGCATGCCCTTACAAAACTGCCGGAGCACCTCTAGACTAGTCGTCTCACTCATCTGTAGGTATTCGTCGAACATATCAACCGGTCCGGCATAGGCAAGCTGCCTTATTGCAGAGGTGCATTTCTGAAAAGTGGACAGTCTGATCCGGCCAGTGCAATCACTCCGGGGGTTGAAGCAACCGTACCGGTCCGCCAATATCGTCGCTATATGGGTGAAGAGCGGTCGCGACATTCTGAAACGCCGACGGAAAATCTCAGCTGGGTAACGGGGGTTAGCGCTAAAGTAGTCTGCCATAAGCCGCTCAGCCGCTCCGACATGGTCTCGTGGGATTGTCCGACGATGAATCTCACGAGGGATCGCCGCCGCCGCCGCCTCATCCTCCTCGTCGGCTTCTCTCTGCACCTCTTGAATCAAAGAATCCCATGCTTCATTCCACAAATTATCCATAAATAGCAATAGAAATCCACAAATTTTTAGAGATAGAAAAATTGAATAGAAAATGAAATGGGTGTGAAGATGTGTGTGGAGAGAAGATGAAAATGGGAGGAATATTTATAATAAAAACAATTAAAAATCCGAAATTAAAAAAAAAAATGTAAATCGGCGACCGCCGCGGCGGTTTTGCCGTGCAATAGATAGCCGCGGCCGCCGCTGCGTTTCTCTCTCCTCTTGCTCGTCCTCGGCGCATTCGGGGCGAAAGCCCTTCCGCCCCCAAAAATCATCCGCCTCCGGGGCGGCCTCTTCCACCACAGTAGATAAGCGCGGCTTAGCCGCGATCGGGGCGCCCGCCGCGGCGCCCCTACTGTGGATGCTCTAAATAGGAGTGTATAATTGAGGCCCACGACTATCTATGGTTCTTGTTTCCGCCATATCCTCTTCATCAAGCCACAGGTATGTTCCTTCCCCCAGTAAATACATAAATAAGAATGGGCTGATTTTAACTGGAAAATGGGCCTAATAAGTTTTAATCCGGAGCAGGCCCGGGTATGGGTGTTTTGACCCGAAAATCATGGATAACGGGTAGTTCAATTCAACACCCGCACCCGACTGGGGTATGGGGGGATTTTATTTTTCTGTTTTTTTTTTCATCAATTCTTATTTTCATTTCTCCGTTTCAAAAGAAATCTACATTCATTTCGCCACCACCCACGCGCCGCCGTCACAGTCGGCCAAGCTTCCGTCAGACTTCTGAAAGTGGCGGTAAGGCCTAGTTCTATTATTACCTAAATCTCTATCTTTTAATTGCGTATCAGTATGCTTTCATCAGCTGCATTTTGATTCATAAATCGTTGCTGAACTCGAAATTGGCAGAATCTCAAATTTTTTATCCCAATTTGAAATTTGACTACAACTCTCCCGTTTTTGTCTTGTTGTTTCTACTTGAATTACTACTATATTGTCATATTTTGAATGTCTGTTTCACTCTTCAAACTTGAAAAGGGGTCATCTAAAGCATCCTATGTTTAGTTGATTTTCATCGTGTGCTTACGATATCTTCTTTAAATAGAATTGGCCATTCACCTGTAACTCGTCGTGTTATTACTGTTACTGGGGAAAACCCTGGGCAGAAATATTTGAAGTTGCCAAAACCTCAAAGAAGCTTGAATCTTGTTTTCAAAATTTCCATTTTGTTTAAATTGGTTTAGGAATTTTGATTAGGAAGGCTGTTTATATTTAACCCTTCAATTTTTATACTTTCTGTGTTAGGTATTGTATATCATTGGATGCATTCTTGCAGATGAATGATTTTCTTCTGATATTATAGCAAACTGTCAGCACTCGCTCAGCATGTCATTTTCTCGGCTTTGTAGAGGAACACATCTTTTGTCTTCCTCTAAGGTCTCTATTTGTCAGGCTCCTTTCTTATCCAGGTAATTTAACGCGCCGAAATGTTGCTCAGGAAGTGCAGAGCTTGTTTTGCCTGGTGATTATGCAATAAAAAACTGTATACTTTATAAAATTTATAGTAGAATTAACTGGTCTGTCATCAAAATTTTCCAATCAAGGCACCTTGATGCTGTGGGCTCAAGATACAGTTCTTATATTGGAGAAAGTAATAGCATTGTCTATCGGACACCGTTTGGATTCAATCGTCAGTGTTTTGGGTCGAAGCATGGATACAATTTGAGAACTTACAGTGCAAAAAAGTCCATTCCCATTTATGTTGGCCGGCAATATTCTACTCAGGCTTCTACAGAGAGGAAATCGAATAAGATGCTTTTTTACCTGACCGGATTGGTCTTTGCTATGGTAGGATGTAGTTATGCTGCGGTTCCTCTATATAGGAGATTTTGTCAAGCTACAGGTTATGGGGGTACTGTTCAGCGTCGAGAGGTGGAGTTTTCTGATTTCATCAGTGGATCCACTTTTTTTTATACATTTCATTTGATTTAACTAATGTGAAATCTATTGGTGTTTTGCAGAGTGTCGAAGAAAAGATTGCGCGACATACGCAGGATGGCACTGTCACATCCAGGTTTGGATTTAATAGATTAAAGATATCAATCTTTATTATTGCTTTTTCAGGGGAAAAAACAAATTGTTGTATGGGTAAATCAAGATAGTTATTTTTCAACTTGTTTTTTTTAATGACCTCTTGTTTTTTGCTTACAGAGAGATTGTCGTGCAGTTCAATGCTGATGTGGCTGATGGAATGCCATGGAAGTTTATTCCAACACAGAGAGAGGTGCTTATTAATATTAATGTTTTTTATGTTGCGATGGTGATGAGTGTTTGCCAATTTCATGTCTGCGGGATATGTGCAAAACAATTTTCTCCAGATCTTGAATGTTTCTTACTCATTCATCAAAATTCTTCTCTTTCTAACTTACAGGTGAGGGTTAAACCAGGGGAGAGTGCCCTTGCATTTTATACTGCTGAAAATAAAAGTGCAACTCCGATAACTGGTGTATCCACCTATAATGTTACTCCAATGAAGGTACACGTGTAGTTTTGAATTGCAAGTTCTTCGGTTGCATCTCTTTTCCAGAGCTACTATGCTGGCAATTATAATCTTTACATTCTTACTTTTGCTTTTTCTTCCCCTGTAACTATTACTCTATTAGAGAATGTTTGGGTTTTTAATTATTTGATATACAGTACCATCCTTTAAAGCACAGACTCATTTAACATATGTTCTTGTGTTTTCACTTTCTTAAACATAATACTGTTTTTCACAGACTCATCTTATTACTTTAAATAATGCATTTTTTCTTCAAAGAGAGTAAGTTTGGTCTTGTAAGATTCCTCAACGTCAAATTCTGCAATTATCTCCGCTATAGTATTAGCCGAGGCTGTATTTCTGATTAATAAAGACGGCATATTGGTGGTATATTAGCTGAGACTTATGTTGAAGTTTGAGAGTGTACTCTGTCATATTACGATGGACTTGTCTTTTTGAGAAGAGAAGCTACAATTTCGTGAAATCTAATAATCTATTCATCCATTCCAATTTTTTCCTTTTCTCTTTATTCTTTTATGATCGAGATGTAGATCTTGTTCATGGATTAATGAATGTGCAAAAGCTCTGTATGACTCCGCCATTTTATAAGTCTCTTCTTTTTTGCTTATGGAATCGTCACTCCCTTTGTTGCCACCCACTGGTTCAAAACATAATTTGAAAGCCATATTTTCCGTAGTGCAGAAAACTTTAAGATATTTTGTGGTGAAGGAGCACATGTGTTTCAATATTTCGGCTGTTGGAAAATTAATGAGTAAGAGAAATCTCAAGTATTTGTTTGGACAAATATGGAATGTGCATAAAAATAAACTTAAGTGTCATCTGTGAAGAGAGTGATATGTTTTCAAAAATATATATCATCCCCATCGTGATGTCACATGAAATGATGCCACAGATGTGTATGTACTTAATATGTTTGGAAGATTGTCATAATACTTTACTGGTTCTATTGGTTTTTTATACGAATCTCACATCGGTTCCACATGAAAGTGTGGAGTGGCATATAAGTGGAAGTCAACCCATTAGGTTAGGGCTCCCTAACTTATAGGAGTATATGCTTATCAGTTTCTGTTCTTTTAGGTGCTAGGAAGGTTATCATTCATTACTCATTTCTTGGTTTTGTATTTTTTTTGCCAAAACTAATGTTAACACCTCATGAAACTTCCAGGCTGCAGTTTACTTCAATAAAATACAGTGTTTCTGCTTTGAAGAGCAACGGCTTCTTCCTGGGGAACAGATTGACATGCCCGTAAGTGGTGTCATATTCTATTCCTTTTGCCAGTTGTTTTCTGCAACCATACTAACATACATAACTATGAATCATGTAGGTGTTCTTTTACATAGACCCCGAGTTCGAAACGGATCCAAAGATGGATGGTATCAACAACTTAATTCTGTCCTACACATTTTTCAAGGTCTCCGAAGACAAGTAGTGCTGCTCAGTCGTTGCCGTTGTTGGGACCATAAGGTGATTGATTCTCTCTTTGGTTCTTCAAAAGAGCTGCTTCATTACTGTAGGTCAATAACACAGAAAGGAACCCTCATTATATCTATCGAAAGCTCTTGCATTGTTTTTAATTGAAGAAAAAAGAAAAGTCCATTGAAGGATATCTGAAGCACTTTCTTTTTCTTATTATGTAGACCAATTTCAGTTTCTGTCACTTGGTGAAATAAAGTGGGATCTGGTGGTCTGGCATGGATAAATTTTTGTATACAATTACCAATGTAAAGAATTTGATTAACTTTTTCGATGATATGATCACAGCGTCACATTCTGCCAATGTGATTTTATGGTGGGATCATGGATGTTAAATTCTTTTATTTTGTGAATTGGCATCATATCAACGATAATATTACTACCTCCATTCTTGAAAATTTGTCTCATTTTTTCATTTCCGTCCGTCTCCCAAAATTTTGTCCCATTTCACTTTTTACCTTGGTAGTGGACCTCATATTCTCACATTTTATTATAAAACTGTTATATAAAAGTAGATCCACAATCCACTAACTTTTTCAACTCACTTTCTATTACATTTCTTAAAACCTGTGCTGGGTTAAAGTGGAGAACAAATTTTAGGGGACGGAGATAGTAGTATTTTTATCTAGGTTAATTCTAAATAGTAAACGGCCCTCATAATCAGAGTGGCCGATTAAGGAAATGAAATTTATGCATTAAAATTTAAGTAATATTCATATCTATAAAGTGATTCAAAATTCTTTCAATAGAAATTGTAAATGAATCAAACAAATTTATTAAAAATAGTGGCGATTATTCCCCTCATTTTATGCAATAAGTCATGAAACTAGTCAATTCTTATTTTATTCTGTAGCTTTGATTCGACAATTTTCATTGCGAAAAGAAGCATATCCTAATCTAAAAATTTCCAAGAATGAAGCATTAAGCTAAATTAAAGCAGCTTTTAATCTAATCAAATTTCTTCAATCCCAATGCAAGAAAGTACAGTATAGTTGATCATCAGTTTTTCAACATCATGAAACGGATTTTAATGAAAACCGAATTCCATTTACAAACCCTAATGAAACCAATTTCCGATTTCAAATGAAACTAAATTACCGATGGATACTGCAAGTCGAAAACAGCGAGAAAGGGGTTACATTCGATAAAATGAGGATTTCACGAGAGTGAAGAAGAGTTTCATTGCCTCGTAGGATCGGCAGCAGCTCCACGGAAAGATTGAAGGAGTTTTCCGATGATGCTCATGGGCCAATACCATGATTGATTGACCCCCGACCCCACCTAAATCCGTCGCAGCCTCAGCCTAACATTTGCAGCCCAGCAAAGGTAAGGACTATAGAGATTCGGCCTATGATTACTTGGGAAGTTGCAAAAATATGAGTAAAATTTCATATAGGGAACAAATAAAGGTGATAGAAAACTAAAAATTTCACAATTTAAGATAACTAGGTTGGATGAACTACGCCAGCAAATGAACTGATCAAATCAACACAAATGTTAACATTTCATATTTTCCAAGTCTTGTGATACAAAATTTTCAACAAAAAGTAAAATAAAAGTAGTACTATAGGAAATAGTAAAAGCCCTATACTAGAGTTTGATATGAGTTTATTAGCCCTACTCAACAAACTACTTTCCGCTCATAAAATGTTTCCACAAGTAACCAAATGGTCACTCTATCTCTGGATGCAGCCACACTCACTCATGCCATAGTTGCGCAACGTCAAGGATGATACGATACACCACCATTTCCCCCCTCAAAATACTCCTGTGCAAGGATTACACATTGCCTTTTCAAATTAGACTCCAATATGTTTAATGGAGTAGTACTATATAGATTTATCCATTTAAAGGGAACATACCTGCAGAACTTGGATGGTTTCCAGATAAAGGGAAATATCATTCACACTTAATTGAACGATAAATGTGGCGCACAAAGAACAAAGAAGCACGGAAACCAACAGCTCCAAGCATTAGGAAGAAAGCATAGCAAATGCAGGCCATGTACCCAAAGAAAAATGAGGTCTGCATGAAGCCCGACATATCCGACCGTGCATAATAGTAATACAGGCAGTAGCCATAAATAAACAAGCCGGTAGATCCACCACATAGGAAGGACCTGGTTGGTAGGAAAGAAAATTCAGATTTAAGTGATAATTCAAGGCAAGTTCTTAAGAAAAGCACAATGCTCATAGCTATGGTGACATACCTCCACCACCATTCATGATCCTCAGCGGCAAGTTGGAAATATGTCAAGGCCACGGTGATAAATGCAGTGACAATCAGGAGGATGATAAAGACTATGAATAGAATACTGTAAATGGTGTAAATCCTGTGGCCCCAGACACTAGCAAATATGTAGTAAAGTTCGATATAGATGGCACTGAATGGCAGAAAACCAGCCATGGCCATCTGAGGCAAGGTTGCACGGTACCAAGGCAGAGGTGGAATTTCTCTGGGATATTTTGTAGTACGGACAGGAGCTTGAAACTCTGCCTTACTATTCTTTCCTGCAATCCCTCCCAAAACTAATAAAGGTGATGTCACAAGAGCCCATATCAAAAAGATCACCACGATGGTACCAAAAGGAAGAGCTGCAGTAGCATGGTAAGCAATGGCCACCGTGTTGAGGAAGCAAAACGTGAGAAACAATGGCCCGCAGAAAAGGGCTCCAGTCAATAACAAATTCCGTACCTGTTAAAAACAAAAAGTACTAAAAGATAAGATTATAAGAAGCATGTTGGAAAGCTACATGCAGTACACACAAGATAATTGTTTATGAGTCACGAGGCTGGTGTTGGAAATTTTGGCACAGCTTATCTTATCACTACTATTACCGACATGAAACCAAAGGAGAAAATAAAAATAAGTTAGACTCATTCAAAGTTCAGACTGAAGATAAAGGTTATGCATGAGCACTCAGCAATATATTCACATGTGACCAATGGTGAAATTGAATGCCAAAGTTAGCTCAGTCCTCATTTGAATTAAAGGGAAAATAAGTGCAGTAAACTCGTAAATATATTATAAAATAGTACTCCATAAAGATAGCAAGTGCAGTAATATCAGGTTTGTCACTTTGTTAATAAACAAGATTCTCCACAAGTGAAGTTAGATTAAGCATATCAACAGAAAACAGAGCTGAACACATAGAACGTCCATCTACATGGAATTAAATATGAAACTCAAGTAACGGTGCTTGGACTGAATTCACTAACCCAGTTTGTTCCCTCTAATTGGCAATAGAAGGAAGCTGCCGTATAGCCTGCAATGCCAGATGTAAGAGCATAGATGACCACAAGTGCAGTGAAAAGAGCTCCTCGGTTGTAGGGATAAAATACACCAACGAGAGCAAGTAAGAATATAAAGGTGGCCCTGGCAAAGAGAAAGTTCAATTCAGTTCACTGCTTTCAACTATTTAGTCAATAAAGCACAATTCCATGATCATGAAAATAACTTTAGAAAGCTGAAGATTGACATTCTTACAGGGTAAAAAGCTGTGTGCCACTTCCTAGACAAGCAGCAAACAATGACTTGTACTTCGGGAACCTAAAAACATCACCATGGATGTATTTCCACCCAGTTTCTTCTTGGTCATCTGCTGCCTCCTCATCATGGGCATATCTATTTTAGCAAAATAAGAAAAATATTAGTAGAGATCATACAGAACTCATCTGCTCCTGATCATGAAGAATATAAAAAAGGCCTTACTTAACAAAATCATTCTTGAGCACTCGCATCAAGATTGTAGCAAGAAATCCAGTCAGAAGGAGAACAGTCACACAAGAATTGATAATTGAAAACCAGTGGATCTCCAAATGTCGAGGTAGTGAAGACGATTTCGAGTACTTATCCATCCTCTTCTCAAAAGGTACATGAGTTTCCTTCCATTTGGCTGAGTACATGAACTCAACATCCACTTCTTTGTCTTCAGTAAGATCCACAAGAGCATTGGGGTCAGTGCGTGCATTGATCTCAATCACGCGATCCTTGTTATAAAATATTTCAAAGTGGAGATGCTTAAATAGATAATATTTGTACTCGCTAGGATCGCCACTGCCTTCCTTGTCGACCTTTCCCAGGAAACCCCAAATGGGCAAGTCATCATAGTACATCTGAAAATAGTAGTCCTTTGCCACTGCTCTTCGAAACTCAGCAACATCTTTCTTTGAAAGCTTCTTCTTACAAATGACTTCAGCCTCCCTGTCAACCAAAAAGTCAAGCTTGTACGGAGCACTGACCAACCGATCTCCATTCAACACTTCACCGAGAGCTTCACTTTTGTCTTTCAACTCACCTACACAGATCTTAGAATGAGCAAGAGAAACAACCAACCAGTAAAATAGGTAAAACATAAGAGTAATCAGAGTCTATACCGGTAGAGCAGAACGGGAGATCAAAGTAACGATACGTTTCACTGCCAACAAGAACACATAACAGAACATGAGCATTACAAGATGATGAAAAATAATGGTCTGCAACACTACAGTTCTTAGCTAACAAAATTCCTCCTCCAAATCACACAACAAACTAACTATTAATAGCAAAAAGCAAGAGAATGCATCACATAATCACAATCAGGAAGGCACATTGAGAGAATAACCCGTCAATATTGCTCAAGCAAAATCAAAGTCAAAACCCCACACCACACTCTTAACTCTGAAATTCCGTAAAACGCAAGGATCTGCAATCAGACCTGAATTCCACACACCGATTAGCTAAACCTAGTGCGAATAAATCCTGGATCGTCCACGACAACAATTATACGATAAAAATCCCGAAGCATTATACGATCGAGAACATATACCTGGGATTGTGAAATGGTCCGACTTTGTTGGCATAGAGCGGCACCGGATCTCCGACTTTGTATTTGTGATCGGAGCCATCGGACCAGACGGCGGGGAACGCAGCGCAGAGAAATAGGAAAACGAGGACGTGGCAGGCTCCTCCCCTCGCCATTTTAGGGTTTACACAAATTCAGTGAAGACCTAGAGAGAGTAATATAAACATGAGAGGTGAGGAGAGAAGAAGGGTCAGATCTCGATCTGAAGTAGGATGGATGAATCTTGAAGGAATTGGGGGAGAAGCTAGGCCACGCGCGGTGAGGGGCGCGTGGGGGTAATAACACGTTGACGTTTTAACAGAATTAGGCAGAGGCGATTATGACTATGCAACTTAGTTGCCGTTTTAATGGGGAAACTGCTCTCCTTTTTAGGTTCAATTGGATTTATTTTATTGCAATAAACACTTAATTTGGTAGCACTTAAGTTAACCTTGCAAATAACGTTTAATTTATTTATTAGTTTGGTAAGAATTTGGATCAATTACCTTTTGTACACATTTTAATTTTTTACATGAGGGAAGGAAAGTGAAAGAAAAATGGAGTACTACAAATCTTAATTTATTAGTTATGATTCCATTTTTTGATTCTTTGATTAAGTAATGAGATTAACTGTGACGGTGGAGGCGGCGGTGATGCAACGGAATCTAAGTTCGACTGTGGAGACTTGAACAATTTTCCCAAATGAGAAATCCAAAATTGGAAATTGGGAATGAAACTCAAAACACTTATTTGATGAATCATGTTTATCTAATACAAACAATTCTTTATTAAGTAACTGTATGTGGATTCTGCTGAGAACTTGAATATTTGTACTATAGCTTAATGCATCGATTCTAATGGGACCGATGATATAGAATCAGATAAATAAAAAACTAGGGTTTAGCACCATTACAAAAAAAAAAAAAGTTAAATATTCCTTATTTAATTACGGTAGATTGCTATAATTATGTTGGAGGAATTATCCATTGTGTACTGATGTTAATGCGGTAACTAAAAAATACTCCACTTATAATAAGTGAAATTTTGAAAATATATTTAGAACTATGATATACTACTAGTATATATAGAATTTGGATTTAGAACTACTGTATTTAAATTTTGGGACTGGGTTCTACATCAGTAATTATAACTTAATCGTTTGAATTTTATGTTCAAGTAGAGATATTTGAAAGCTTTTATTGTATAGGGTTTCTTCCAGTTTTATATTCGAATAAACGCATGTTTAGGAATTTTTTGTTTTTTTTTCCGATCTTCTGTCTATCTTTATGCACTGTATTAAAATGATTTCATAATTAAAAAAAATATTTAATTTTTTTGAAAATTATCCTTGATATCATCAGAACGTGAGAGCTACAATTCCCAACAATAGTACTTAATAAGTTTGATCAATGGTATAAAAAATGACCATGTCTTTAGAAATTTACAATTAAGTTCGATTTTATATTTGTATAGATATTTGGATTTATATAGATATTTGTAAATCAGCAGAGATGAAGTGGTGGACCATCGTATGCTTATTTTTTATTTTAAAAAATTTACTCCTAGTAACTTATTAAGAGAAGAAATTGAGAACATGATGAATGAAGACAAGCCCCCTAGGGCACGAGTCACGACATAGGTTGTCGACACCACAAGTCGGGTCAGAGGTGACGAGCGACTACATTATTGAAACGCGATGATGGTAATAAGATAGGAGTAGTTAATAAATATGATATTGGCGTGCATGTTGAACACCAAAGTTCAAATTTAATGATGCAAAGCCATTAAATTTTTAATAAACTCTACAATTCATTTTTAATACTAAGATGAGAAGAAGTAATTTTTGTCACATTAGTATTTGCTTATCCATTAATAAGATGTTTCTCGAACATTTAAATGTATAAGAAGCAAAAACAAGTATAATTCTTCTGCGTAGTAGACTGGTCGTGAATGACGTTCATAGAAGATGACGCAATCAGTTATTTGCAGAAGATAAGTATTTGATCACAGTCCAGAGGCTTTGGCTACCTATCGCGAGAGGTTGTAGTGTATGTATGCATGTTTTCTTACATTAGGAGATAAACGACACTAGTGTGATACGGTATTGAAGAATCAAACAGTTGAGATAAGTCTTTCTTGGCTATTTACTGAAAGACGATGTCTCAGTGATTTTTATTTCTATAATCATTGTTGACCTAACATTTAGCATACGATATTGACTATGCACTACTTTGATTTATCAGATGGTGCATGCTTTTCTTAATTCAAGAATCTTGATATTTTGGGTATCGGTGATCAATGTCTATCTGTGCAAGTATAGTTATTGCAATGAATCGTATGTTGGAATATTCTAATTTGATAATATCCTTAAGGTTTTTTTATTGATATCTTCAAGAGGTGTTCGAAAAAATACTTTATTATTCAAAAACTCAATTGGTTGTAATTTATACCACGAAAAATAAATAAGGGTTTCGAACTAGACAACTCTTAAATTAATTAATGGATATTTTTATATCTTAAACACGGAAAATAATAAATTAAAGAGGAAAACTTGGATTACTTGTAATTTGGAATTGATGGACAGTCAATATTATTTTACTGTAATGAATGAAAATAATACTTATATGGAGTAATTAGTTTTTCCTTTAAAAAAAATATAGTACTTCTTCCGTTTCCTAAAATAGAAATTCTTTTCATTTTGGTCTATTTCCTACAAAATAGAAAATTTATAGTATATTTTAGGAAATATTTTTCTCTATATAAGGTTAAATTTATTTTTCACTAGCACACTTTTTCTTTCTCTCTCTTACTTTACTACACCCTCCGTTCCCAAAGAATATGCATTTTGGGTTCGGCACGGGTTTTAAAGTAAAAATGGTAAAATAAGAGAGAGCTATAGAGAAAAAGTAATTATAGTATTATTAGTGGAGAATAGCTTGTGGGACGAACTAAAAAGGAAAGAGTGCATATTTTTATGAGACAGAGGGAGTAATTTTTTTTGTTATTGTATTTAGAAGTTTCTATATTTAGAAAATGGAAGGAGTATATTTTTAGAGTAGTTCAATTCTCTATGTCGTGTAATTAGGTTTAATCATTTAATACTCCTTCTGTTCCCTGAAAATAAAAACTCTTTTCTTTTTTTGGTGCATCGCCTAAAAATAGAAAATCTCTATTTTAGGAAATTTCCTCTAATGAGATGAGACTCATTTCCACTTACTCCCTCTATCTATAAAAAATAGTTTCATTTGTGAATGACATGAGTTTATTGAGAAATTTGGTAAAGTAAGAGAGATGCAAAAATAAAGTAGGTAAAATAAGAGATGTGTGGAGAAAAAATAGGTAAAGTATGTGAGAGCGGAGAAAACGTGGGTAAAGTATGAAAGAGAGAGTTTTCATTTATAGAAATGAGATTATTTTTTGTGGATATCTCAAAATTGTAAAATAAGACTATTTTTTATGGATGATGAAGTGTAATATAATAAGATGATTTTGTATGTCATGTAGGCATAATTCATCGTCAAATATTAAAGTGATACTAGTAGAATTTGTCACAACAATACTGAATAGTGATAAAATCATAACATGAATGAAATATTTATATCAATTGTATCAATTTGCTTATTTTTATGTTAATTGTCAATTATAAAACTTTTTCTATGAATAATGTATCTAGACTAGGTTTGATACTAAGACCCTGAAAATATCATTTTGATGAAACCATGACTTTGTGTAGGATTTCAATACACAAAATTATGTTTATATATTCATGATACGTTTATGTAAAGTGAAACTTAAGTATTTAAAAAATTAGAAAAATTATACTTTAAAATGCAACCTTGTGTGTTTCACCTCTATTTGATCTTTTGCCGTAAAATAAAATACTTCATCTATTCATCAACATCAACAATTCATTTTTATTATTTTAGAATGTTAGTAATTTAAAGTGTTATTTATTTATTTCTAATAATCTGAGATGACATCACATTTTATTAAATTATTATTAATTAATATATAAAATAAGATTTATATTTACTATTTTTCCCCTTTTTTCATTTTTTAAACTAAATATTTTATTTTACGAAAATGTAAATTTCTATACATATATATATTGCTTTGGCGGTCCAACGACAAAGTATATACATTTATATTTCAAAAGCCCCAAACTGACGTATTAGGGTTCTCCTCTTTTTACATCGGAATTTTTCCTTTCATTCAAGATCAGGAAAAGGATTCCAATCATTTGAAACTACAAATTTTCAGTCGGTTTGTGATTCATTGCTCCCCCCAATCGTATGTTTATGTCAATTCTGAGCACTAATTGTCTATTTATTTTATTTTGAGATTATTTTTGAGCTGACTTGAGAAGCAAATTGAAATATACTAGGTTTTAAATACTATATTTTCTGGTTAGGCGCAATCGTGATGGAACTTGGGTGTGCTGAATTCTAAGAGTTTCGGATTTCATGTATTCTTCGATTGCTGTTGGTGTTATTGCGTTGTATTACAGGGTCTTTATTTGAGGATTTTTTGGGAATGCGAATTTAAAGTTCGGGGAGATGGTTTGGATGGGAGAGTTGTGTAATAAGTTAAATGAGTATCTGTTAATTGATGGAGTGAACTTTGACTGATTTTTGATGTTATATGTGTCTTTGAAGTTGTTGGAAGAAATCTTCATGTTAGTAAGAATATATAATATTTGTTTGAGGAGAATGTTGTTCAAGCTCTCTAAAGAAAACAATGCCTCAGAACAGGAAACTCAAAGTTGTATGTTTAAAATTTAGAACAAACATCCTCTAACATTGTATTGGTTTATTATATAGTACGTATGATATTTTGCGGACAAGCTTTGTTAGGATTTTTTGCAAGTATGTAAACCAGATGTTTTTCTTCTTGTTTGTCAGTTTTGATTTCTTTTCCTTGTGTCTATGTGAGTTTGGTTATGGTGATATTTATTTGTTATTGATGCTCTTCATTGTAATTTATTGACATGATCTTTTACTCAATTCCATTGTAGGACTGGGCTATTCACAATGTCTGAGATAAAGTCATCTGGGAGACCATTTGACCAATTATTGGAGAAAGTATTGTGCATGAACATACTTTCTTCCGATTATTTTCGAGACCTGTTGAAACTGAAAACTTATCATGAAGTCATTGATGAGATTTACGTAACTGTTACACACGTGGAGCCATGGATGACTGGCAACTGCCGAGGGCCTTCTACTGCATTCTGCCTTCTCTATAAATTCTTCCTCATGAAGCTCACTGTCAAACAAATGCACGGATTATTGACTCACCCAGATTCTCCTTATATTAGAGCAGTAAGAAAAATATTTCCTTGTAGATAGGACAAACAAGTCTTTCCTATTTGCTGTTATGAATTGCTTACTAAATTTTGGTTTAGAATAGTAAGTGCTTGTTTGTGAATTCTTTTTCAGATAGGATTTCTCTATTTAAGGTATGTAGCAGATCCAAAGACTTTATGGGGTTGGTGTGAACCATACGTTAAAGATGATGAGGTATGACAAATATGCCTTTTCCGCTTAATCCTCTACATTGTTTTGGTTGTTACTGGTTTCTTGAAGTTGTTATTATGTAGTTTGAAATGTATATAATGTATTATACTTTCAATGAACATGCAGAACAGATGCTCTATGTAATACTAAGTCGAGCCAGTTAACTAGCTTAGATGTCTGCATAGTATTTGCTATATCTTAAAATATAGTATTAGTCAATCTGGGATGCTGATATTTTTTTAATCTTTACTGCAATATTAGTCAAAACATCCCAATTTCTACTGTTAACACATTGTCATTATTTAGCCAAACATTGCTATCACAAATTCACAATCCTTTTCCCCAAACACTGGAAAAATTAATGTATACTTTCTATAACATTTTTTAGTAGTCATGCTATCTCTCACTGTCTTTAAGGGAATCTATGATTGTTCTACATGGGATATGTGTGGATTACCTCTTGCCTATATTATTTGGGAATTTCCTGTTGTGTATTTGATGCATGATGGCCAGGATGGAACAATTTTACAAAATTATTCAATGCGGCGAGCCTTGGGTGGCTGTGGGGATATAACTTTCCAAATCCCTAAACCCTCTAAGCCTTCAATCATATCAAATCTTTTTTTCCTACAGTTAATGTTCAAATATGACTACATATTCTCCCTTCAAATAGATCACTCTTCAAATTGCCAAAAATAATACTCCCTCGGTCCCAACTAAGCTGAGTCATATCCCTTTTTGGAATGTCCCAACTAAGTGTGAGTCATTTTCTTTTTTTGACAAAAAACAAAACATTCAATCAATCTTACTTTATTTCATCACCTACTTTACTCTCTCTTTATCTGTCCTACTCTATTCCTCTCTCCTACTTTTCAACACAATATCTTAATCTCCCACTCACCTCCAAAGATAATGAACGTTCCAGCTCTTCTCCTCTTCTCAATTAATTATTCCAACTTTGATTCATATTCTTCATGAATATAGCAGGAAAAGTAGAACACATATCTGTTAGTGCACCCCGTCGCCATGCGCCCCAGGGCCCAGATTTTTACCTAACAGCTCGCTGCGCCCTGCGCGCCTAACAACACTGGGTGGGAATGAAAATAATAATTGGAAAAGGTTTTGTTATATTTTATGATAAGGAATTGATGTTTTACTATCCCGATGTTTATGTTCTCTTTCCACTTAGTATCTCATTCAGGATTTCTTAACCTGAAACATTTCTTTAACAAATTCCCAAGTTCTATAGTGGGTTTTGTTAGAGAAGATGCAATGGTTGCTGGAAAATGTACCGAGGGAACAAAAAATATCTTGATATAAACTGACTTGAAGAACAAAGAAGCAGAACAAGAATGGGATAATCATCAAAAGTGCCCATACGGTAACACTACCGTCCTAAATTGTTTTCCTGGACAGTTTGTTTTTCTATTTAGGAGCTATTTGTAATAACTAACAGACTGCTAGCCGACTCTAACTTCAAAGATAACATTTAGACTCCTTAAAACAATAAACAACTAAAGATCATATTCTAGATTGTTGATTATCTGCAGGGATCAGGGAATGATATCTATCAAGGGAATGGACGATCTCTATCAGGCTTCTTAGGAATTTTCTTTTTTTCTCAGTACTATGCATTGTTAATTTTATTTTTTCACCAAAACTTTTATCCATTGAATGTCACTATATTTTATGTTCACCTCTTAATTCCAGGAATTCTCTCCTGGTTGTAATGGCCGTATGACGACAATGGGTGCATATGTGAGGGATTTGCTTCTTGGTCAGGTTGTGCATTGTCTTTTCCTTTTTAAATCAGACTTTTTAGATTATTTCTTTTTTACCATACTACCATCAGCATCTTTGTCCTTGTGTTCTGATTTTTTTTTTCTGCATGCAGTACTACTTCGATACACTTCTTCCTCGTATTCCTGTCCTGGTGTTACGCACTATTGTTGCCAATCTTGAAAATATGAAGTTGCCATCTAAACACTGTGGAGTTACTGGTGAGACCACTCGTGGAAGTGAAGAGACTGCAAGAAGACCACCTTCTGTCAAGGCTGCTCTTTCTGTCTCTTTCGGTCAACGTGCCCCTCATCGGACATTAACTAGAGATTCATCTCCAGTTCGGCGTACTGTTAATCATTCTTATGATCGTGGTAATGAATCAAGACGATCTCCCCATCATTCTGGAAGCCAAAATGGTGATTTATCTGATCGGGATTATCCTGGAAGAGAGAGAGACAGGGGCAAGGACGGCAACAGTGATCAAGAAAGAACCAGGGATCGCTATAGAGACAGGGACGATGAAAGGAGAAGAGAGCTGGACAAAGGTAAAGATAGAAAGTACGATGATTATGACAGAAGGTCCCGAGACTCCTATAGAAGGAGTTATGATAGGAGGGGCCGTGAAGACTACAGGAGAGAAGGTAGTTATGATAGGAAGGGCCGTGAAGACCACAGGAGAGAAGGTAGTTCTCGCCATAGCCGAAGCAGGAGCAGGAGCCGGAGTCGAAGTCAGAGCACCCATGATTATGGTAAGCATAGTGTAAGTAGTCACAATCCATTTAGCCATGAAACTAAGGAGAAGAGATTGGCATCGAGTAATCTGGCCGAGCTTAAAGATCTGTACGGTGTATCGAGCAATCAAAAGGATGGCGTGGCTGAGACCTCAGAGGGTCGCCCTTACAGGCCCGGTGGTACTGAGGAGGTGATCAGACTAGGTGGTTCTTCATGGAGGTAAACTTGCAAGCATCAACTCTCTCCCGTGAAGGAAATCACTTTCGATTTGATATTCATGGTTATGTTATTCACTGTATAAGCCGACGAGTGGCTGACTGAATCATCACCGGAAGCATGGCGGACACATGGTTGTAATTTATGGCGTAGTAGATAGCATCGGTGCATCAACGGATGTCGATTTATGCATGCATAATCAAGCACTGTGTAATGTATTTGTAGCATAATTAGAAAATGAAAAGGGGATGTGAACTACTCTGTTCTTGGTTATTGGCTAATGGTTAGTCTTTGGATATGATACAGTCATTCTTTCCACTACAAACAGCATACATTTTTCACTTCAAACTAATAATGTTAAAGACTACAAATCTAGGAAGAAAGCATAGCAAACACAAGCCATATATGATGTACCCGAAGAAAAAAAGGTCTGCATAATAGTAGTAGTATAGACAGTAGCCATAAATAAACAAGTCAGTGGAACCTCCACAACAGAATGACCTAATTAGACAAAGCAAACACAAATAGAAATGTGTGTACACATCAACCAAACAACTTTAGAGAAAAAATGAACACAAAATTTTACTTTAATTGTCAAGTGACAAATTGACACTATTACAATGTTACGAAAGATTTATTTATCAAAAAGATTAATGGAAACCATATGGTAGCTAGAATGTGACATTGGAAAGTAAATGTGATAAAATAGAAACAAATGTGAATTTGTGGAAAAGTAGCCATGTCAAAATAAGTAGATTTCTCTACTGAAAAATGAATGGATTATGTTGTGGATTCCTCCTTGGTGGCGGCTGTTGCCATCCATACCCAGACTGCGGTGGTGGCTGTTGCCGTCCATACCACCCTTCGTTCCCCATCGGATACTGGTACACCCCTCCTGTGCCATAAAACGGCAGCATGCCAAAGAAGTTGCTCGTATTCTCAGCTGGCACCCGGTCAGTAATCAGGCGCCCTCGTGGATGGGTTTTGCAGAAAAAATCTTTACACACATGGGGACTAATCTTGGGGGGAATGTAGTCTTCGCATTTGTGCTCGTCTTTCTCTTCCGCCTTCTTCTGCTCCTCTTTCTCTTCCGCCTTCTTCTTCTGCCTGTTGCTGCGGTGGTGACGACCGTCTCCACAGCAGCAGTTGGCGTGTTTTTTTCCCTTTTCGGCACGAGGTTCGGATTCGTTGTGGCTTTCATCAGCATGAGGTTCGGATTTGTTGTGGTTTTCATCAGCATGGTTCAAGGGCTGCTTGTCTGCTGCTGATAAAAGCTTGACCGGTTTGCCTAGCTTCGCAACGTTGTTCAACAACGTTGTGCCGTCGATTTCGCCAAAGACATATACAAGATTTCCTTTTTCATCTATTAGAACGTTGTCCACCCCTTAAAAATTACGCCATAGGGAAATCAGACTTGAAAATGATAACCGAAATCGATATAGAACTGATCAGTTCGACAGTTAACCGATAAAACCGAATTCAATTTAGTCCACCGTATTAAATGCACATAAATTGTACTGGTACCTAAACTTTTTCGACATTTTACATTGAAAATCAATTTATAAATATAAACTAACTTAAAATAATTTACATGCTCATCATTCCAAAACTTTTGTTGATAAGGTAAATAATGATATCAAAAATCCTAAATTCAAATATGTTTATCTTAATAATTAAGCTATTATTCAATTAAGGATTTAAATTGGTAAAATAAATGAAATCAAAATAACCTGATTGTTGAGGATTATTCAATTCTGTATAACTAAAACCTAAAGCCTAACTATTGAACTTAAAATTATGAAATTGAATTTATCAAATACCGATCTCACGGTGAATCCCACAACTAATACAGATACCAAACCATGTAAATCGATTATCGATTTAAACGATAGCAAACATTTTTTTAGTTCGATTATCAGTTATACCACCTTATCAACTATCAAAACCAAAAATTGAGGAGAAAGAAATACCTGGCATTTTCCTAATTTTTTTGGGGACACCATTGCGGCATTTGTCACAACAATTGATCCGGATAGATAGAACTTTGGTCTGCATCACACAAGAAAAAAAATTGAACTTGGAGTAAAATCAAGTAAATAAATTACGTGGCAAGGTAGGTAAATTTCTATTGGAAAATATCAATGTTATATTAAAGATTCGAAAAATCTCATCTTTCAAGAAAACTTTCACATAATAATTTGCTAACAAAATCGCATTACAAATCATTGTGCAAGTTTAAATTATTCCTTCATTGTGGAAATATTCTTCCATCCATAACTTACCTCATTAGACATTGGATCCATGTGACTGCACCTTTTGACTATTTGCGTGTCTCAAACTAACTGCACAACAACACTGTGAATCAGTCAATTAGATGAATATTTTCCGACTGAAGTACTATGATAAAATACTAGAAATACCCTCAATTCAAGTCATGAATTCAAAGTTTGAGCATCCAATTACTATAAAATACTACCTATTCAAGTCAAAAAAAAAAAGAGAAGCAATTTGACCCTGTATGCTACATAGTATACAATTTAGGAACATGAATAGGAATACCTTGAGCTTGATTGGGTTGGGATTGGGAGAGAAATCATACTTGTTCTTGAGAATTTTGGTGTGTGTGTGTATGTGTATGTCGCCTTTGGAGAGGAAGAGCAATATTGTAGGGTTTAAATGGTTTTACTCTATGCCCAAGTTGGGGGATTTGATTCTCACACGGTTTGAAGGTTAATTACCAAAATTATTGGAATTTAATTTAAGGAATTAAGGCAAGAATCAATTCACCAATTTGAAAAGATTTGAGGCATCAACCTGGCGCTGGAATTGGACAAGAAATCTCTTTTTCTTTTTCTTTTTTTTTTTTATTTGGGTTAAAATTTCTTAGAAAAATTTTGAGCCCACGTCACTTTAATTTCAAGGCCATAAAAAAAATTTCTTTTATTTCTCTTATTTGTATAAATTAAACTTGTCTAACATGACTTCTCTACTGCCAATGAGACATGATTCATCAACGGATGTCGATCAAACATAACATTGCACTACTTCAAAATTTTAAGAGAGAAAGTTTTATAAAACCAAGATCAATACATGACTCTTCCTTCACTATAATTCAGCATTACAATAGTGAAGCTTCAAGCTTTTAAATATATGGAGGATGGAGAATGGGAGAGGAGAGCAATTTGTTCACGCTTTATGGAAAATATTCTGGACTTGTCTCTTTTCATATTTTTTAATTAAGGCCCAACAATTGCATCAAAAAAGACGATTCCTTCACCTTGGCGGCCCCCATATTCCGGCCCGACATCATGTGTCGAGGTAATTAAGGCCCAACAATCATGAACATAAGTAGCATATCTAAAATTATTTTCTAAGTTTTCCATTATTATTTGCTACTTTAAAAATATCCACTTATAAATAAGTAGTATCAATTAAAATGTACTTGTAAATATGATTGTAGCTGCTACTGTGAATTACTGGGATTTAATTCATGTTCAGTTGTATCAAAGGAGGATTTAATTGCAATTTTCAGAAATTGAAAAAGTTAGTTTGCAGTGCTACCCTATGATTTGGGATGGGTTATGATTGAAGTTGAAGCCAAATTCAACTCCAAAGACGGGTCATGGAGTATGGTTGGAGATGCTCTTACCATTTTGGATCTTATTGCCTTGCTCACTTTGCTAAGATTCTGTCTCTCTCCTTCCCAAATCCGGCGGCTGGGAGTCGCCACCGTTCGGGTAGGAGGTCGAAGGGCCACCTTGTTAATGCAAAAATGATCATTTCAAAAATATGTTATGCTTTTTTTTTCTCACTGCTAATTATTTTATATAATTAACGTTTTTTCATTCAATTTTAAATATTTAAGAACGGAGCAGTTAATTCTTGATAATATTAATGTTTTTAGGATTTTATAACATTTGTTTTACTAGTACTCCCTCTGTCCCATAAAAGTTGAGTCGTATTCCTTTTTAATCCGTCCCAACAAAGTTGAGTCATTTCCTTTTTTAACTAAAGACAAAACATCTAATCACTCTTACTTTATTTCATCATTTTCTTTACTCTCTCTTATCTTTCCTACTTTTTTCATCTCTCCTATTTATTTAATATAAATTCTTAATCTCCGTGCCCAAAAGTTTTGTCTCAACTTTTATGGGACGGAGGGAATATTTAATAATGAAAAATAAGAATGTAAATATATATATATAAAAAAGAGAAAGAATAGAATGAGTATCAATATTAACTCTATTAAGAGTAAATGTCAAAGCTGGTCCTGACTCCTGAACATATACTCATTTTACAATTTTGGTCATATACCTTTTATCTTTTGAATTCTGAACATTTCAACTCGAATCACAATTGGTCATACACTAACAATTCCGTCAATTTTTAAACGGTTTTAACCCGATTTTGATAGTTTTAACAGTCCCATTTGGGTTAAAGCCGTTTAAAAATCGGTCAAAATCGGGTTAAAACCGTTTAAAATTTGACGGAATTGTTAGTGTAAGACCAATTGTGATCGAGTTGAAATATTCAGGATGCAAAATTTCAAAAAATAAAGTATAGAACTAAAATTATAAAATGGGTATATATTCTGGACCAGTTTTGACCTTTCCTCCTCAGTATTCAAATCTGTGTATGTTATTAATTAATGTTTGCTTTTGAGCACAACAAAGTGTGTTGTGATTTTCAGAACTACAGGGGATCCCACCCCAGAAAGAAGAGGTGGTGGAGGTGAGAGAAAAGTGGAGGAGAGACAATACATGGACAGCTTTGGCTTTCTATGGAGACAGTGCACTATACCACAAGAGTCAGTAGGCTAGGACAAGCCTATATATTTTCATTTTCTATCCTTTTCCTCCTATTTTTGTACATTCAAACGGGGCATTACAATACTCTACAAATTTTATTCATAATACTTTATCTGTGTCCCAGAAGAATAAGCATCTTTGGTTGAATACATTTTAATACACAATTGTTAAAGTAAGAGAGAAATAGAAAGAAAAAAGTATTGTTAGTGGAAAATGGGTCATACCTCATTAGAGAGAAAAATCTTTCCAAAATTAGAAGGTGCATACTTGTAGGAGGGACTAAAAAGAAAATAGTGCATACCCATGTGGGATGGAGGAAGTCTCCATCGTCTACGCACTGCTATGATGCCATCCGTTTGCACCTTTGGCCAACGTCGCACCATCAATAAGAAGCAACAATTTGGTCGATTCTTCATTTATTCTCCACAACTAGAATACACGATTGGACTCAAGCAAAAAAACAACGGTTAAGTCGATGAAGTCGCCCTGAAGGAGACACAAGAAAGACAAAGACGGTGCGGAACACGGTTGGGAGATCATTCCCAACGTCGACGATAGGGCTTCCAGGGTTGAGGAATGTTGAGGTAAAAATATATGAATCGAAAGATAAAGAGGTGAAATAGGTGTGTAATGAATATGAGACCTTGGATTATTAAAGAAGATAAAGACAATTATTGGTTATTTTTCATCTCTTCTATGCTAGCAACACAACACTTACCAAACATACCTATACCAAGCCACACAAGATTATTCAAACAACCAACATGTTATAATTAAATAAAGTTTTTCCTTCCAAAAGAGAGAAAGTGCATTCAAAGAGGTTTACAAAGGTTCCTAATCTGATATGGGGTAGGAGTACTATTCATATATTGAAAATAAGAAAATGAGGATTTACCAATAAGTTCTCATAATACACCAAACAATTCACGACTTGCCATATCAAATACTCCATTAAAATACACATAGAGAGGTACGTTGAAATTGTAATTCTCCAAACAAGTAGCAATTCACCAAATTCTGTATGTAAATATAGTAGTGGCTGTCCAATAAGCAACAAAGTAGCTTAGCAAACTCCCTTGGTCTTTTTCTTGTCAGCAACCATTTTCTTCCAAGCATCGGTGACCTCCTTCTGCACTTCAAGGGCTGTCTTCTTCACCACAACAGCATGATTCTCGTCCGCGGCAAGCTTCTCAGTGACCTTAGACGGAAGCGTGTCGAGCTCGTGCAGAACCTTTTCAATGTCAATGACGAGCCTCTCCGCCAGAGTCCGCGAGAAGTCCTCGCGGATCACAACGCGCAGCACTGTGATGTGCTGCGCGTCTGGCGGCATTGTGTAGGCAGGGACGATCCACCCGTAGCGGCGGAGCATGTCCGAGATCTCGAACTCGTTGTGGCGGCTGTTGTCCCTGAGGCTGAACGCCACTAGTGGGACGCCGTGGTCCTTGGACACGATGGTGAATCGCCCTGTTTTCTCGAGGCCTTCTTTTAGCACCATCGCATTTTCTTGGCAGTTTTCCATTATGTTGCGGTACCCCTGCATTTTATGGTTTGGTTTCAGCCTAAATTGTGACATTTTGTTCTAATAATTGTTCACCAAATGTGGTTACATACCTCATAACCCAAGCGAATGAGTTGATAGTATTGAGCAATTATTTGACTGGACCCTGAAAAATTTTGGAAACAACAAAATTAGGTGATGCATGTACAAAACAACATCATGTAAAATTGTGTCATTCAAGAAAGGGATCATCATATTCCTTGGAACGAAGAGAATATGTATGTACCTTTGGAGAAGTTGAGAGTGAATGTGGGTTGATCCGATCCGAGATAGTTGATGTGGAAAATGAGCTCATCGGGCAAGTCGTCTTTAGTCCTCCAAATGGCCCACCCGATACCTGCGTACACTAGCCCGTACTTGTGCCCGCTCACATTGATACTCTTCACTAGAGGCAATCTGAAGTCCCACTCCAATTCCGGGTACAAAAAGGGAGCAATGAAGCCACCACTAGCAGCATCCACATGAATGGGGGTGTCCCATCTGCCACATCAAAAACACCTCAAAACAAAATACTAGTGTGATCACTTTCTAATCTAACACGGGTTTATGTTAAAAAGAAAACGCACCCTGTTTCCTTGTTCTTCTCAACCAAGAGGTCGTTTAGACGCTTAACATCCTCGAATTCACCATTGAGGGTGGAGCCCAAGATGGCGGCGACACAGATAGTGTTCTCATCGACCATCTCGACGGCCTTCTCGGGGTCCATGACGTAGTATCCCTCTGTTAGTTTGACCTCCTTGAGCTCCACTTCGAAATAGCGGGCGAATTTCTCCCAGCATACTTGAACGTTGGCGCCTGTGACAATGTTGGGCTTGTCGTAGGGTTTCCCGAGCTCTTTCATCTTGTTCTGCCATTTTCTCTTGAATGCTAGACCGGCCAGCATTATGGCTTCCGATGATCCCACCGTTCCCACTCCCACCGCAGTCTCCTCGTCTCCCAGTGGCGCGTTGAATAGATGCGCGATCATGTTCACGCATCGATTCTGCTCCCACACAAGATTGAACATCGTTAAACTTTCATGAAGGAAACAAACATATTGCATACAACGTGTATGTTGATTTCCATAAACCAGGAGGTCCGTTCTTAATTCAATAATTTGCACCTGTAATATGTATTTTCTATTCCATTTTCGTCATTCAAATACTATAGTATATGATCTAATAATTAAAGTGCATAAATATTTCAATTTTATTACAGTTAAAAATGATAATGACTTATCTAAACACCATCTATCTGTTACAATTGCTTAAATTTTGAAACTGCTAACATCCTATTAGCTCTGTCATGCAAACACTTCACACAATTTTATTCCATTTTAAATAAATATTTGACGCATTCAAGATAATATTTTAATGAATATACCGTAGCATATACGGAACATTTAAGACAAGTTCCTCTCGATCTACCCAACTTGACGGGGAACAAAAATTTCGGTTTCTTCTCCCTTAGTTGGGCCAGAGTTTGGACCACCATCAAATATCAATCACGTTCGACGATATTTAGTAAATTAGGCTAACAAAAATACTAGTTGTGCAATCTTATTTTACTACGAATTATTAATTTTTCAAACTAATTACTACTTGCACTCTTGCAGATATGACTGATTTATTTTCTTTTCCACATGAAATATATGTACATATATAAACTAAAATTTTAGTAGCTTGCGGAAATTGTCTAATATTCTTATACATAAACTACGCATAAAAATAAATGGCTTCCTTCTATCTGCTAGATCTCATCAATCTTTGAATTATGAAATAATGATGCCTATGCAAGAAGAAATCAATAATAAAATTACAACAAATCATAAAGTTTGAAAATCCAATTAAATGAAAAGAATTAAATTTAAAATAGCATAAAAATCAGGGATATATTTAATTACTGTTACGAAGTCACCCTGAAATTCCAAATGGAATGATACACCCTTTTTAACTGTAATGTCGCGTGATCATCTTTCCTATATGATGACATCCACGCGTCGATTAGTGGTTGGTCAAATACTCTCTGTCACTAGAGTGTTACTTAGTAGTAATATTCGGCAAAATGAAAAAAGGAGTACTTTGCTATGACCTGGTCCCAAAAAACAAAGAGAAATAATATTCGGCGATACAGCCTATTATTACAACCCCGACAATTCAATAATATTTTACTACTCCTTTGTTAGTATAATCACTAATGACATCCAAATATACATACAATTGCAATTTAAATAATGTTAATCCGCATCTTGGAACGTGCTACCTAACATCCATGATACGTGGTTGTTACAGGCTCCAAATATATATAGTCAATTCAATTGTGAACAATATATACATATATTCTGTTTCCAAATTTGTTAAAATTGAATTTATTGACTAAACCAGAATAACCATTATCTTATTGATGTAGTATTATATAATTAAACTAATTAGATGAGTTAACCACTTAGGCATCGCGCTCACACATCGCAATCTCCAATCCATGATGTTTAATTGATATGGCACATCTTTAAGAAATATCTTAGCTACCAAAATAGTGCCTAATAAGTTGACGTGTTCAACTTAAGTTAAAGTCAATAATACGTTTTAAATCATAATCACAAATAATTAATACAGTTAATTAGCAACATCATATGATATCATCGATAATTTTATACGAATCATATGCATTTGCTTCATCAATGTGTCAAGCAAGTCAATGAAACTTTAGAAAAGTTAAAAAAAAGTTGGATGAAAATTGAAAAGCAAGTTGAACTATCCAGATCCAAAACATTTTCCTACTTAATCAATGAACAGCAAAACAGATCTAAAACTAATTAAGTACTAATCGCAAACGCAATTAAGTAGTAATTGGGGAAGAATGAAGGAAAAACTCGCCTGCAACTCGGTGGTGACGGGGTATTCATCCATGTCGACGTAGTTTTTGTTAATCGCGGCCAAAACCAGCTTGTCGCACTCCGGCTCCATCCACGTGGTGACGAACGACGCCAGATTCAGCCTCGGATTTCCGTCGAGCATCAGCTCGTCATTGATGATCTGGAACGCCGCTTCCTTCGGGATCGAATTCTCCGACATCTTGAACCTGATTTGGCACGATCGGACGTAAATCCCGGCGATTCGCACAGAAACGGAAAAAGCAGGGGAAACAGAGCAAGTGAAGACAGATCGATCTAATTTTACACATGATTTACCTCGGGAGAGAGTGGCGAACATATCGCGAGGCGAAAGTGGAGTGGACTGAGACGTCGGATTCCGAGGCGGTCTTCGAGAGAACCATGGCGCCGGTGGTGGTGGAGTAGGAGACAAGATAGTGTGTGGAAAATAGGAAGAAAATGAGATGAATTGAGGCTGATTGGTGTGTGGAAGCCGTGATATCTTACTACATATAGGAATTGGAGAGTGAGTGGGCTCTTTTGCTTCACTGATATTTTATTTTTAGCAATTATTGTGTATTGCTGGAATATACTTTTCAAATTAATTGATTAATTGCTAAACAAAAAAATTATGCGTGATTATTGAAAAAGGCTGGTTCCACTAACATTTTCCTGATGGAAATTAAACTTGGAATTGACTTTCGAACTTCAAAAATACTTGAAATAGAAATAGACTGGCTCGTCTCGTATAAATAGTCCATCAATATTAATAAATTAATTTATCGTTAAAATTGGCACTCTCTTTTTTATGGGTAAATGAATAATCCATCCATTCTAAGATAGTTGGAGCATCTTTTTTGGGCACGTGATTTTAAGAAATTGATATTTTAAAGGTTAAAGTGGAGAGAAGAAAAAATAAGAGATGAAATAAAATAAGAGAGATGAGGAAGAGTAAAATAAGCAAGTGAATAAAGTTTTTACCAAAAAAAGAATATGACTCAACTACCTTGCGATGGAAAAGAGTACAAGTTTGAAGACTGCGCAATGGAAGATTCAAACCCGAGATCAAAGGTCTCGGGCATTACCTCTCTACCGCTTAGTCAATTCACGTACACTAAATTTGGTCTCTATCTTAAAGTTGTCAAACTTGTAACACAAGATTTAAGATAGTAATATTGTTTAGTGTGTTAAATAAAAAAAATATTAAATACATTAATGAAGAAAGAAAAAAAAAAGACAATTTGAAATAATAATAATAATAATAATATAATAAAAAAGCAGCAATAATAATAATAATAATAATAATCACAAAAGATGCTCGGAGGTGTTAATGATAATTTACAATTTTTAAGAACGGAAATGCGACAAATAAAAAATTGTGACATTAATAGAAATATTGATATTTTGGCTACTTGGCTATTTAAAAATGCGTGTGGACCAATTAATGTGTATGGAAACTGGAAAGGAATATGAATTGAACTTTGCCATGTTATGTATTCGCAAAGCCGCGTCTCCCGTTTATTATACTTCTACTAGTCAGATACAGGATTGCTAATATTTTAGTTACTTAGAGTTTTGTAAATATGCGTGTGAAACAATTGAAAATTGTCCGAAATTTCATTATTGGAGTTCTTAACTTAAATATAAAAAAAAGAGGACTTTAGATCGATCAAGAAATATAATAATACTTCATCCGTTCCACCTATCCACCTTAATAGATGCGTTTCATTTTCTACGCTCCTTCTTTATATTATTCTCTTTTTAAATTTTTTTCACTTTAATTATTTATTATTATTTTTTTTAAAAAAGTGCTGAAAATTAAACACCTCTGTCATTAACATGGAACGATTGTATACTATATTTTGAGCTATGGATTGATATTCGTGCGTATTGAGTGTAAATTTTCTACAACTAGTCATCATAAATAAGAAGTGGACATTAATATATAGGATAATGTTTGTCAACTTCAACCCATATAACCAAGTCTTCCAGTTATGTAGTATAATCAAAGGCTTGAAACACGGCTATTCAAATGTTTGGATTGTAAAAAAATCCAAAATTGTAGTACGTACTCATAGTAGTTACTACTAATAAACAAGTGGTAATTTGAAAACACATCACTCAGATTTGAATCTAATTACCAATAATTTATAACATAGAGTTTGTTACAACAACTATTCTTTTCAAACTGATTTACCTCTAATTTGTTGTTCGCAGCAAATTAATTATTGCACAATATCAAAATTTACATTGTGCACGTCTCATATATCAATTGCAAGTTGCAAATAATATAGTGATAAATGAACATAATTAGTACGTACATAATCGAACTTTTTTTTAACATATTACATTGAAAATCATTTTATAAAACATTAATTGATTTAAATAAATTTCATACTATTCATTTTGCAACATTTCGAATTTTTTTTTTAATTTTTTACTTTAAAAAAAGTATTTTCTTTGTAAATATTGTATAATTAATTCAAATCAAGTTCGAAATCATGTTACAATTCGATATAAAATTTCTATATCACTTCTTTCTTAAGACTGCATATAATATGATAAATAACAACACTAACTTTTAATTAAATTCACTTAAATTTAAAAATTTAAGAATATTATGTACACATATACAATTAATGTACATTTATCTTTTCTTACTGTTTTAGTTAGCTATAATATTATATGCATACAGAATTGTGTTATATACTTCGTTGAACCCCGAATTGCATTCTATTATTTTCAGAAAATTGGAAAAAGAAAAAAACGTCTGGTTCTGATATTATGAATTATGAACTACTCCATACTTTTCATCTTAGTTCATGTCAATTACTTAATTAAATAATTCAATGTCGTGCACGATTAAAATGCATCTATTAAAAAAACTATAGAATATTCATTCTTTTGGGATGGAATGATAAATAGATCGCCAGCATGCTTTTAACACGAATGCACTTTTCATTTTTTAATCAAACTCAAATATTTGTCGTCATATTGTTATTCTACTCAAAATTTAATTTATTATTAAAATAAATACATTGTGAACAACTCAAAAATTGGCAGTAATATTAATATTCCACGGTGAATTGATATTCAAGTCTTCTTTGGTGGGCGCCTTTACAACATTATTTTTTAGAGTTAATTAGAAATAAACAAATTATAAAAATAGTTGTGATTCGCTTTATTTCCCCTGTCACCTGTAAAAAAAGAAAACTTTTTAAATGAAAGAAAATGTGAAAATAAAAGAAGGATAGAAAAAGAAAATTGGTCGGTTAAAATCAGACATGTCAAGGTAAATTCGGCTGAACTATTAATTTTACTACATGGTTTAATTGTGTCTAAATCATGGGAGGAACTTTTTATGTGATCAATAAATTAAAATTTTCAATAGATTTTTAGGTGAAAGAGGAAATATCAAAATACATAACATTAAAAGAAACAACACTAGCCTATTATTTTGTTTAATTTAGGAATTTTAAATTGCATTTACACAATCTACTGGAAAAATACTTCCTTCGTCCCAATAAATATGAAACATTTGATTTCTGGCACGAGATTTTATGCAGTGTTGTTTTATGAATTAATGAAGAGAGAGAAAAGTAGAAAGAATGATGTTTCCATTTTAAAAAATATTTCATTTTTAATAGGATAATAAACAAAAGACTACCTTTCTAATAGCACAGGGAAAGTAAATTACAATCGGGTACGTGACCAGCAGCATGAAGGGTACAAAAATCTTTCATTGGCTAATGCCTAATTGTATGAATGTATCTGTTTAAATATAAATATCTTTTAGATGATGTCCTATCATTTTGATGGAGACATAAATCCATAACAAATATTTTAATAAATAAAACACGTTAATACAAGTCAACTTAGTCGACGAAATTTAATTCCGTGGGAGCCGGAAAAATGACGTATTCGACAACGTTAGGTTTGACGTTATTGCACATTATTAATCCACTTGGTCGAGCACTCATAACAAAGACCAAACTCTGAGTTTTTTTTCTAAAAAATTTAATTTTTTAAATTATTTATTTCATATAAATTGTAATTACATAATTAACATACAAATTCATTAAAAAAATTTGTATGATTAAAATTTCTATAAATTATAATAATTAAAAACAAAAGTTGCATAGTTTAAATCTTAAAATACATAATTTAAATCCTTGAATATCATAATTAAAAATATGGAAAAACTAATCTAATGAATCCAATTGTTTCACCAAACTTATAAGAAGATACTAATGGTTCTCCTAGGGCTGTCAAAATGGATATCGGAAATTGGATACCCGATATCCAAACCCGAAATATCGGGTAATCGGATATCTGTACCCGATTTTTCGGGTTTCGGAATCAGGTTCGGGAATAAGATTTTTGGATTGTCGGATATCGGGTTATCCGATACCCGATCAGGTATACCCAAATTACCAGAATTTTTATAATTTTTTGTTTACAAATTTAATAAATTATGTATTTTTATTATTTAAAAAATCAAATGTACTCCCAAAATCCTTCACATTTAAGTCACATTTAAGGCTACTGTATGAATTGTGATGATGGATGTTATGACTTATGAATTTTTTATTTCTAAAAATTTGTAGTAATTTATTTATTTTAAACTCGAACTACTTCAAGTTTGTATCAAATTCAAACTACAAGTTTGTTTTACAAAAAGTTTGTAGTTAATTTTCTTAAAAAATAAATAAAATAAAAATCTACAATCGGGACTGGATACCTGAATTTTCGGGACTGGATACCCCGAGTCGGGTATCCGGGTGGGTACCCAAAATCATTTTTGGATCGGGTATTAGATTTTGAGAAATTCGGGATCGGGTACCCGAAATTTTTGAATTGGGTACCCGATTTGACAGGCCTAGTTCTCCCTCTGTTTCTTGTTCATTGGGGATTCATCTTGCGAATTATCTGTTGGTGACTAGTATTTTTCAAAAAACTAAAATCAATATTCAATTTTCAAGTTAAAAAATGTTGATTTTTTTGGCACATTTGCACTTCGGGCTCATGCTGCAAAATCATGGCACGGTGCATGGAAGGGCGAACTCGGCCCATGTGCCACTGGCAAGACTCGAGCCGTCACCCCCTTTGCTTCCACTTACGGGCATTTTGTGGGTGGCTCTAGGCCTCTGCATATGAGCCCGCACAGCACATGCTCTAATTAGCCAGTATTCTAAGAATAACATATCTTTAACAATGTATTTTGACGAATGAAAGGCAGTTAGGTTAGTAAAAAGTAAAATATTTAAAATTAATAAATTAAGAATTTGAATCATCTCGTGTGATTTATTACTAAAAAATTACTATTATGATAACAAATAATAAATTAAGAATTTGAATCATCTCGTGTGATTTATTACCAAAAGATTACTATTATGATAACAAAGGTGTAAAGTTATTTCACTTTCAGCCATAATATATTTCCATGCTGTTTTGTCTTTTGAAAGGCCCTTTTAACTTACAACCATATCACTAGCTTAAATGATGGTTGAGACAGGGGGACCTTGAAACAGCGCACTTGATATTTTATTTTCTAAAAGAATATTATCCTCCATTAATTCCATTTACAATTACTAATTAGTTAGTACATCGTCTATAAACATTAATTACGCTCTAGTTTTGATAACTTACTCCTTTAATAAGACTAATCTCATTTACCGAATTAATTTTACAATCACTTTTTTCTCTATTTTTTCTATATTTTTTTAAATTTTGCATTAAAACAAGGGAAATTGGTCTCTAAAACCATAAACTTTGTCTAAAATTTGGTATTTCCCATGAACTTTGAAATTGGTACATAATATCACGAACTTTGCATTTTGTTTGGTATTTCCCGAACTCACTCAAATAAGATATTTTCATCAAAATCTTATTTAACATAGGCAACCGTGATATGTTTTATAATATTTGAAATCACTTTTTAAGTTTATAACATGTAGCATAAAAAGTCACGTTGAAAACCACGTTGATTTAATTGTGTCAAGTATGATAAAAGCCTCGTAAGTTAGTAAAATATAGTAATAAACATGCCGTGGGAAATACCAAACAAAATGCAAAGTTCGTGATATTATATACCAATTTCAAAGTTCATGGGAAATACCAAATTTTAGGCAAAGTTCATGGTTAGAGACCAATTTCCCTTAAAACAATGTCGACTGTCAAGAATATTGATTATGGATGGATATTTTATTAAGTACTCCATCAAATATCCCGGAAAAAATCTAAAAAGGATTTATATTCTAATTTTTACTTTTTTAAGCTAAGAGAGAATTACACTCTGAAACACTATTTTTTGAGTAAAGTAATATATGCTCTTCAACTTGCTTTGTAAGAGTTTGGACATGTTTCACCTTAATTTTCTGATAATCTATTAACCATGAACCAATGTATAAGCTAAACCAAAAAAAATGAAAAAAAGGAAAAGAATACTTGAATATCCCCTTCATTCGATAGTTGATAGGGTTGTCCCAAGTTGATATTTTAGTGAGTGGATGATATAGATTATAGAATTGAGGCGTCTTCATTTAAATACTATTCCACATTGCAATGATCTGATTTTACCTATGAACGCAAGGTTTATTTTTTGGGTGGAACATTATTTCTTTATATATAACTCACATTAATATGTCTATTCTTTACATATACTCAGAATGGATCACCTAGACCTAATACATTAATTATATGCTAGCACATTTTTTTATTACGCCACTCTATAAAGGACATGTGGATTTCTATTTATGCAAAGTAAAACTATTTCCAATATCATATTTCTCCTACACTTTTTTTTTCTCTGTAATTTTCTTCCTTTTTTCTCTCTACAATTTTTAATCCAAATAATTATGTCAAAATTTTTTTTAATAAAATATTTAATTTTGTCAATTTTTTATTTATCCCAAAAATTTACTATAAAAGATTAAACTTTTACTTATTCCAATATGATTTGTCTCTTGCACTCTCTCTCTTTCCCCCCTAACCCTATTTGTAATCTAAATAATTGTGTTAATTTTTAGGAGTATTCAAAAAATAATCTGATCCAAATTTTAATCATCTCAAAATATTTATAATAAAGGGTCAGAATTTAATATTTTCCAAATTATATAAAAGGATCAACTTTCATTTATTTCTTGTATATTTTATTGAAATAATTTATTTTTTAAAATCACTAAAAGATGACAATTTATATACAAATACGATTAACTAAAATTTAACCAAAATTTATAATTCAAATAGCTCATATATTTTTACTCTCCCCATCCTTAAATAATAGGAAAACTTATACTCCCTGGGTCCGCCATTAGGAATCTCATTTCTTGGTGGCATGGGTTTAAGAAGTGTTAAGAAATATAGATGAAAAAAAGTCAGTGGAATATGCGTTCCACTTGTATATATTAGTTTTAAATGAAATGTGAGTGTAATGAGTTTGTGGAATGTGAGACTCTATTACCATTTATGGTAAAAGTGAACTGAGATTTCTATTCGTGGACGGACTAAAATGCAAAAACGAAACTTCTATTTGCGGACGGAAGGAGTATATGACATGGGTTAAAGTGCAATTTATAAAGTAAGAGAGATTGAAAAAAGTAATAAGAAAGAGTGAGGAAAAAGGTACTCCCTCCGTCCCGGCTAAGATGACACATTGCTTAGCCGGCACGGGTTTTAGGAGTTATTGGTTAAAGTGTTTAATTGGAGAGAGAGAAAGTGGGTGTAAGTATTAAAGTAGAGAGATAAAGAAAGATGGATATTTTAATAGGAGTGAGAAAAAGTGGTTGAGTGTATTAATTGGAGAGAGAAAGTTACCAAAAAAAGGAAATGTGTCATCTTAGTTGGGACAAACTAAAAAGAAAAACGTGTCATCTTAAGCGGGATGGTGGGAGTAGTAGATTGTGAGGTCCACGTTATTAGTGGTGTGTAATTGGTTAAAAACTTTTTATATTTAGACTTTGTCTAATTTTGGGGAACGACCAAAAATGGTAAAACTAGTCTATTTTTTTAGGACAAGTGGAGTATAAAATGGTACTCTATAAATTTTACTATATGATTTCTATAGAAAAAAAACAATTGCAAAATTTCAATTATTGAATAAGTTATGCATTATGAAGTTTGTAATAAAAATATCTATTGCAAAGTTTAACTTATCGAATAAATCTTGCATTATAATGTTTGTTATTTTAGTTATATTTTATATATCGACATCTTTTGGCGATTTTAAATCAATTTGTTTCAATAAAAATATATAAATTTTTTAATCCTTTTATATGTTTTGGAATGGTAAAGTTATCTTCTTTTATATAAATTTTTGGAATAAAATAAAATATGATTCAATTAATTTTTTTTTTGAAAAAATTAACATAATTATTTAGATTAAAAATAGTAAAGGTATATGATAAGGCTAATTTCATGCATCGGTTATATGGTGAAAAGCGTTACATTTTGCTGGGTCTAACACGTTTCCTAAGCCAGGTGTGTGATAGAATCGCTAGATCGAGGGAATGTTGAAGGAAACAATCTAGCGAAATAATAAAGTGAAATGAGCAGACTTAAAAGGAAAAGAAGGCGTTACGGAAGAGTCAGTAGCTGAGGGCAACAAAGTCTATCTATACCTCGCTGGGCCCCACTCCAACGCCTATAAATAGAAGAGCATGCAACACACAAATTATCACTCTATCACTTTTTTTTCGCTCACTCTTAGCTCATACACACACAACACACACTTGGGAATGGGAGATCTGGGGTAGTTTGGGTCACGAAGGGGTTCATTTCTTCAGAAGTTTCAGTTGCAACACCGTCCGCGTGTGGGCGAAGATACAATCTCTTTAAATTTCAGTTGTTTTTGCACTTTTGCGGTCGAACTTCACTTTTGGGAGTCGACTTGGCTGTTGATGTTACTTGTTATCCTTTCGTTTCTGTTGGTTTGCGTTTATTTGTGATATTTCAAGTTGATTTACGTAGATCTTGCTGCTGAGAGTTTATTTTAACAAGTTTTATGTCGATCTCTGTTTTTATTTTGATGTTGTGGTACTCGATCTGAGAATTTGGTGATAGATCTGTGGTTTGTTGATTTATTGGAGGTTGTCGTTAAAATCTGAAGTTATGAAATGTTTCTGTTGGTTGGAGTTTGTGTCGGACGCTTGGATCCGGAGTGGATTTAGCGTCTGAGGTTGGATCCAAAGTGAGAAAGGGGAGTTGTTGGATGGATTTGAGTTTTCCGCTTATTTCCTGTTTTACTTCGTCAAGCATCTCTGGATCTGTTTAGTTCTTGTTGTTATGCATCAAATTGGTTTAGATTTAGTTTGCTCTGCTCTGATTTCGTTCATGTTGTTTTTCTTATGAGTTTTTACGCAATTTGGTTGAAGAAGATGATGTCGCTGATAGTTAGTACCAGAGTTAGTTATTCTGCCAGCTTTTCGCCCATACTCTGCTTTTTCAGTCATGGTCCCCACAGTCAGTTTGTTTCCCGAGTCTAGGTAATTAGAGTTTTTTTTTTCTAGATCTAGTGATTGTGTGGTTATTTTTCCTTGCATAGTTTTCTTTGTTGCTTCGCCTAGGTCTAGTTGTTAGCGTAGCCGTTTTAAAATTCCCAAGTCAAGTTTATTTTTTCCTCAACCCAAGAAAAATGCGTGGCAGCAGCCAACCCCAAAAACAAGCCCAAATCCTTGAACACGATTATTACGCATCCATCTCTGTGGGATCGATCCCTACTTCCCTATACTAGGTTTAGTAAAGTGGTTGAGGGTTTTTGAAAGAGTGCTCTGTGTGTCCGACGACCAGGATTTCCTACAACCAACGAGTTCCTAGACCGTGTGATCTAGTGGATTTACTAGACCAAAGGAACCTGTTTATTTCCTTCTGTGCGCATCGAGAAACAAAATCCGACTTTCAGTATAATAAGAGAGAAAAAGGAGAAAAAAAGGGTAGGAGATGTATGATATTGAAATAGCTTTACTTTACAAAAATAAAGATCAACATGTCCACTTTATAGTGGTGTATTAGGAAATGTAGCATAAAATATATTATGTGATCTCTTTCGGCAAATCGAATAGTGTTCACTTTATGACAATATAATGAGGATTTCGTAATTTTATGACAATAGCAATTAATGTTTTTAAAAGAGGATCAAATCAGATGGTTCGGTCCAAACCGGCACATTTTTTAGCCCAGATATAAAACCGTGAGTGATAGTTTCATGAGTCGCTTATCCTTCCATATTTTTTTAAAAATATATTGGTCATAAAGACTAATGGATCATGGATGGCATGACGCCGGGAGTGGTCAAACCGTCGATTTCAATTTGTTGGCAGCCTCCTTTGATTGATACTCGTAAATTAAATACATATGTATCTTTGCAAGCGGGATCAGGACATGCCTTGGGGGAGGCCTTATCCAAGACGAGTCAGGCGATTCAATTTCTAGTTTTGTGGTTATAATGTTGTGGTGGTTCTATTTTGACGGCATGAGATATGGTTCATATTTAGGAATTTGATATCTTGGTCGATAAACACTTGCATTGAGAAGGCAATTTTGTTGTTGACTTTTTGTCGCATTATGCATATAGCTTTCGGAGAGGAGTTCATTAAGAGAATTCATCTTCAAATATTAATATTTTATTATTGCATGATAGATTTAGAATTGCTAATATTCATTAGTTATTTTTGCTTCTGGGCTTGTGACGCTTTTATTGCCAAAAAAATTATTCTTCATAATCCTACAAGATCAAACTCTTCAAATGTAGAGTGTTTATTTGATACGAAGACTGTTTATTTGATCAAACACTTTAAATCCCTGTTCTTATTAAATATATAGAAGATCTGAATGTACCTTTTGCAATTTATAATAATTAATTATATAGAAGACACTGATCCTTTGCAATTTGCCTTTGAAATATAAGAAATTGAGTGTACAGTCAAATGTAAAAAGGACTACCAATATCAATTTCATATTATCATTTTTAACCAATTAATATCTGAATTGTAGTACTTTCAAGTACGAAAAATAAATTTTGACAATTCAAATGTTTGAGTAATAGTTGCTAATATAAAATTTGCACATGAAATCCTTTTTGCCAGACACATTATTTCCTTGCTAGGGTTGTTCATGCTATATTCTTTCACGTGCAATGCAATCTATACAAATGATATTCATATTGGTTGGCCACTTAGGGCTAAAAATATCATCGTAATATCAATAACATAATTTTTTTAACATAAAAAATTATATGGAAAAAAGATTTTGATTCACTATTAATGTCATCAGAATCCAGACGACTGTTGCTGAAGGATCTTCGTGAATAAATTACAGATTATGACAATAAATGGAAATATCCAAAGTTTACATCATATTAACCGATAGAATCCATGTTCCTATTACTAAATAGGGGAATAACTAAATGCGAAATAATTTTCTTACTTTGCCCTAATACACATTACTAGCTAATACTGTATTGCGTATTTAATACTATCTTGTTTCATTTATTTATTTTGCTAAATTATTGTTTCATTTATTTATTTTGCTAAATTATTGTTTCATTTATTTATTTTGCTAAATTATTGTTTCATTTATTTATTTTGCTAAATTTTTGTTTCATTTACCAATCTGTAACTTAAAATAGTACGACATCATTATTAATTTAATTATTTTACTATATCTAATTTACTTCTAGTAACATAAAAATTAAAATAATTATTGGCGTACACCACTGCAAATACTTATATTTAAGACAACAGATTCGAATATGATAATTAAATGCCTCATTCTAAAGTTTGAGCACATAAATCTAGTGATGGACTCCTAATGATGGTAAGTGATTCTTTCGTCATAATCTAAACTAATATATATAGACTGTTTCACACAACTAATACTTACACAACAAACGACAATTTATATTCACTTGAGAAATTCTGATTTTGGTGAGGTCTATTTTTCAGTTTATATTACTAACAACTAAAAATTACATGTAGTAACATGTTCTTAAACTTCTTTTTTTCTACTTCCTTTTTTTCTTATTTTACTGTGTCCAATGGCAGCTGCGACGAGAAATGGAAGCATCAAATGGCACGGGAAGTGGATCGGGCGATGAAGGAAGCAGTGATACTCGGAAGGGGAAGAGGCAATACCATCGCCACTCGACAGAGCAAGTGCAGCAGCTCGAATCGTAATAATTCACTTTTATTTCAACTCAGCATGTTCAATTCTTCTAATAGTGTCAATAAACATCACTCATAGTCCATCGATGCAATCTCATAGTGCAAGCTTATGCCCCTTTAGATTTTTAGTTTATATTGATTTTTATCTTAAATTTACCTAAATTAACATGTTACTCTAGGTAAAAAACATCTTTATTTTGAGAACCTTTTCCAGCATATTCTGCAATGCCTTGTTAATTATTCGTTAGTTTGTATTATTATGATTAACACTAATTAAAATTTATTTATTTTGATTAGTTTTTTCAAGGAACATCCACATCCTGATGAGAATCAAAGACTACAATTAAGCAGGGAATTGGGCCTTGACTCTAAGCAGATCAAGTTCTGGTTCCAAAACAAGAGAAGTCAAAAAAAGGTGATTTCTCATTTCTCTACCAAAAAATCATCATCTCAAATTTAAAAAGTTTATCAATCATTTTATTCTTCGTCCGCCCCTGCTTCAGGCTCAAAACGAAAGAACAGACAACAACACCCTACGAGCCGAAAACGAGAGAATACGATGCGAGAACATGGCGATGAGAGAGGCTCTGAAAAACATAATCTGCCCTTCGTGTCGCGACCCCCTCCTTCACAACAATAATGACAACGACAAACAAAATGGCTTGCTCAAACTTAAAAACGAAAACATGAGATTGAGACAACAGGCCTCTCATGCTTACCAAGTAAGCTTTCCTCTCTCTATATCTATCTTATAAATTTTGGAGTTATCTGATCTAAAATGACCTAAAACATCTGTTTTTATCATGTTCTGTTTTATCTATCTTTTCTGCTAAACGACCCCTCTAACGCGTAAAATTGTTCAGCATGAAAGAACAATGAGCTTCGTCACCAACGCGGGAAAGCCAGCGGCTAACAGCAATGGAATGGACAGTTTTACGAGCACGACCCTTGATGGCGACCGGAATTGGGAGAATCCAACGTCAGATTTTTGCATGAGCGGGATGCAAGAGACGGATAGAGCTATGATCTTGGAGGCGGCCTCGGCCGCCATGGATGAGCTCATTGAGCTTCTACGCGTCGAAGATCCCCTGTGGATTAGCTCTGCTAACGACGGGAGATCCACGTTGCATCGCGATAGCTACGATAAACATTTCCCTAAGCCCAACCACTTCAAATCCGCCGCGGCCAGGATAGAGTCATCCAAGGAATCCGGGGAGGTGGCCATGCCGGCGACTACTCTGCTTGAAGCTTTTCTCGATCCGGTGAAGTGGAAAGACATGTTTCCGAGCATTGTAACAAAGGCAAGAACCATCCAAGTTCTTGACACTGGAGTCTCCTTCAACGGGTGTCTACATTTGGTAAGTTGCTTATATATTGCTTCCAACTTTTACTTATTTTCCGATGTGGGATATGGTTTGCAACCCTGCACTTCGCGTTAAAACCTTCCATTTTCTTACAATTACATTTAATGACATACTACTATACTACAGATGTACGAGAAAACGCACATTTTGTCGCCTTTAGTGGCGCCACGGGAGTTCTTCTTCATCCGACACTGCAGACAGATGAACACGAACACTTGGGCCGTCGTGGATGTATCGTACGACGTCTTCAGAGATTCTTCCCCTTCTCGGTGCTGGAAGCTTCCATCGGGATGCATCATCAAGGACAAGGGCAACGGGAAAACAGAGGTGGCATGGGTGGAGCACGTACAAGTGGACGACAAATCGCTAACGCACCGTCTCTACAGAGACTTGGTATGCGGCTGCCATGCGTACGGAGCCAAGAGATGGATCGTTACGCTGCAGAGGATGTGCGAGAGAGCTATGCTCGCACTGGGGCCGACCACTGGGCCCACACACCAACTCGAAGGAGGTATGTCTGTATAAAATAGTGTATATGAGTAATAAATGACGCGACATTTAAATTTCTGTTCATTTATCAATATAAAAAAAAGTAGTAATAAGTGAGTTGTTGCAGTTATTGAGTCGGCGGAAGGTCGGAGGAATGTGATGAAGCTGTCGCAGAGAATGGTGAGGAATTTCTGCGAGGTGTTGAACATGTCGGATAGACTCGATTTCCCACATCTGTCGGAACTGTACAATAGCGGAGTTCGTGTTTCGCTCAGGAAGAGCGACGGATTAGGACAGCCTCCAGGCTTGATTGTCAGTGCAGCTACCTCTCTCTGGCTTCCATTTCGCCTCGCCCATCTCTTTAAATTCTTCACCGATGAGGACAAAAGGGCTCAGGTATGCACACCCGAACTCACATCACATCAGTATGATATTGTCTCATACTAATGAAATATTGTTGCACTCTTATATTGCTTGCACGTTTTCTAATTCTCTAATGTGTGATGGTTTGGACAATGCGCGCAGTGGGATATTTTGTCGAGTGGGAATCCTGTCAATTCAATTGCTCGCATATCAACAGGCGAAAACTCGGGAAACTGCGTCTCTATTATCCAGGTTATTTCATTTAATATAACATGTACGGCCTGTTTGATAAGTTGGTAAAGCCTAGCTATAGAAATTAATAATAATATAGTTGTTGTGCAGCCATTTGTGCCAAAAGAGAACATGTTGATGCTACAAGAAAGCAGCATCGACTCGTTAGGAGGAAGCATAATATACGCCCCGGTGGAGCTCACGGCAGTGAGCTCTGTGGTGGACGGCGAAGACATAATGACAATACCGATCCTGCCCTCAGGATACGTGATCTCTGGGGATGGGCGCAGGGGGGTCGAGGGCTCGAAAAGAAGCTGTGGTTCACTGCTCACCGTTGCTTTTCAGATGCTAGTGTGTAGTGACTCGGTTTCGAAGCAGCTCAACATGGAGTCTGTCGCCACTCTTCATAGCCTTATAAGCTCCACTGTTCAGAAGATTAAACAGGCTCTGCATTGTCCTGACTTAGATTAATTCAAGTTAACGCTACTTTCCAATTTGGTTTTTATCTTCACTTTATCAAATGTACCATAATTAGTATGTTAATTCTAAAAGCTCGATGTATTTCATAGTCTAAAAACTTTTGACCAATTAAATTATTCTCACATCTCATTAGATTAATTCAATTTAATGCTACTTTCCAATTTGGTTTTTGTCTTCACTTTCTCAAATCATTGTACCAAAATTAATATGTTTAATACAAAAAGCTCACCGTATTCCATCCCCTATATATATTGGGTTACAAGTGAGGAAAGTTGGAAGGTTTATATTATTCATGTTCAATCTAATTAGTTTGAGGTCATTTGAATCCGTGCGATTTTGATCCAAAATGAACAATATCAAAACTAATGTTGCAGTCGACGATCCTAACAAGTGATATTAGAACCCAGATGACTTTGGGTCGGGCTTGGATGAGCCCCGGTTAGGGTCAGGTTTTGGGAGTGACTCAAAACAAATTTGTACGGGTTTGACCCAAAGCGGAAAATATCAAAACTAATGTTGCAGTCGGCGATCGTATCATCTCATTTTCAGCTAAAATATGTTACTTATATGCCAACCGATTCAAACATGCTACCCACAACATAAATATGTACTCCCCATGTCCCACAATAAGAGTCTTATTTTGTCATTTCAGTCCGTCCCACAGTAAAAGTCTTATTTCACTTTGACCGTAAATAGTAAGTAGGCCTCACATTCCATCAACTTATTTCACTCATGTTTTATCATAAAACTAATATATATATAAGACTCATATTCCAATTACTCATTTCAATCCATTTTTCTTTACATTTCTTAGAACACATACCTAAACCAAAATAAGACTCCTATTGTGTGATGGAGGGAGTATCACCCTAAATAATTGAGTTAATGTGTATAATCACAACTCGTCCATGTGTTTAAAACGAGATGGTTGAGATAATTGTCAAAATCTTCATTTTTCCTGGTTTAAATTTCAGATTTTAAAAAATGTGGGAGAAACCAGGATTGACCATCTATCATGATTTATTTGTAATTTGTAATTTTCTTTAATTGTTGTTAATTTGCTAGGGACTTTTTAAAATTTCATCCAGTAAATTGGAAAAATACGCAGTAATTTTTAATTGACCTGTCATATTACCACTCTTTTTTTTCATTTTTTATTGTGGATTTTTTTCAACAATGCTAAGTCTTATTTTAGTTTGACGTGCATGCATGTCCATAGAAAACATACATATATTTCACATTTACATTTCGTGTCTCTTCATTGATTATATGTCCTCACAAACCTATGGTTCAAATGTGCTAGTTTAAATCATACAAAAATAATTGTTGTCACTTAATCTTAACTCAAAAATTATGTGCAGATTTATGAATTGGCACAAAAACTACTAAAAAATGATTCATGATAAAATAAAACAAAACAAAGAGTAACTAATAATTGTACTCAAGAAAGTGGAAGAATCAAGAATGACTAGGAAGTAAAAAATACATGGAGCAATCAAGATTACTCCATTTTAATGCATTCCAATCAAAACAAACCTTTATAATGTTGATTAAAAAATAAAAAAAATGCAGGGTATTTCACGAGAATTAGGCATTCATTATTATACTGAAATGAAATAGTTTCACGTTCAAAATAAAATTGCTCCAAACAATAATTGGGGGGTATACTAATTTGCATAGTAGTTCTAGTTATAAAAATAAATCCCATTTGAGTAATAGTAAAACGACATTTTACTTCTTTCGTAGGGTAGTAGTATTATGCATAGCTGGAATTGATGGAAACTCTTCCTTCTTCAAACTTCATCTGAGAAAGAAAAGAGAAAGAACACCGTCTCTTCTCTTCTCCCCCTCTTCTTCTTCTTCATCAAGATCCCGCATACTTCTGAGGTAGGTCGATGTGTAGCTACCTGCATATTTGAAATCTATGTTCTGTTTTTTTGTGTGTGTCTTCTTCTTTACATATTATGCTCAGATTTTTCCATCTTGCATCGACATTATGCATATCTTCACTGGCTTAAATATTGAATTTTGATGTGAATTTAAATATCCTTCCTCGTTTGATTGTATTGAAACAAATGGATGATTGTAGCTTTTATCCATGCTATTCCTTGTGTTTGGTTGATATGAAAATATGAATAGAGAGGAAATATAGGGAAGAAGAAGTTTCACTTAATTTTTTTTATTTTTTTATTTAGAGAGACACATGTGAAGAAGATATACTATATCAGGTTCCTATAATGATAATGGACAGTGGTGTCATTTGATACATCTTTGGAGGATAATAATGTCATTTTGATTCTACATCTCCTTTTAATCTATGCTATCAAACATAAAGAGAGAAATTAGCTAGAGTATTTTGTAGTATCAAAAACCAGTGATAGATTATAATTTGTATCTTAATTTGAAGGAAACAGCACTCCACTGGCCTGTGAATCAAACGAGTATAGATCGGTAAACTTGACTTAGACAATTTATGCAGCTGGGATTGGGTAATTTTGTTATCCTTGAATTTTGGAAAAGACATTGGATCATGTTGTAATAATTATAAAATTTGGGCTTAGCTAATAGCCCATATCTTCATTTAAATAAGCTGAAGTGAACCTAGCCCAAAAAACTATTGAGGCCTAAAGTTATTTTTTGTTGTCCAGTTGCAAGGAAATGGATATAGTTCGAATCATCAACGTATTCCTCGCTAGGATCATCAACTTATTCCGCAACTCAACTCCCTCAACTCCAATTCCAAAGGTACATTCCTAGTCCTACCTCTCAAAAATGTTGATCATCGTTTACTTTAAATGGAATACTAACTTTTGGAATACTGTTTATTTAGGATGAAGCTGGCACTGGAAGCAGAGTCAAGATATCTCCGGAGGTTTCCGAAGCATTGTCACGTAAGAGACCGGTGGTTGCTATTGAATCGGCAATGCTTTCTAATGGTACGTATGGCGATGAATTACTTGTTTCTCGTAAATGGATGTCATTCACCCTCACCCTTGTTCATATCTTGTTCGTAGGACTTCCATATCCTCAGAATTTGCTGGCAGTTAAAGAGTTGGAAGCCATAGTTAGAAGGAATGGAGCTGTACCTGCCGTTGTTGCTATTTTGGATGGTGTGCCTTGCATAGGTAATTTGTTTTCTTTTTCTTTTTTTCTCTTTTAGCTTGCATGCATTTAAAAAGTTTTTATTAAGTAACTGACAGATTTTATAATTTTTGTAATTTGAATTCTATAGATGTTAATATATCATATTTACATCACTGTATTGTAGTGTATTATCATCTCATCTATGTGGTGGTATGTCAAGAGTTTTTATTAAGGAATTGCAGAGTTTTATGATTTTTGTAATTTGAATTATAGTAGATGTTAACATACCATATTTTCATCTCTGTATTGTAGTATATCATCATCTTCCTAGCGACGTGTAGTCAGGCATAATGTGTTTATCCACTCTTTCATTTATGAACCAAGTTTCTATCAATCAGCTAAATGGTTGTTATTTAGACATCTAAGTATTATTCTCTATCCTTCCATGAAATCTCTTTTTTCTTTTAACCTATTATTTTCTGGTAATCCGTTGTCATTGTGTTTCTTAAATGAGATAGAACATAAATAATAGGAAATGACTAATGCATTGCGTCATATTACTAATAGGTTTATCTGAAGAGGAACTTAAAGGGCTCGCATATGTAGATGCTCAAACGACCGCATGTAGGGACATTGCACACGTTGTGAGTATTTAATTAAGTTTTTTTGTTACATAAATAACAATTGTAGAAATAGATTCTTAATATGCGATTATGAGTTGAACTGTTGGCATCTTTTTCAGATAGCCAAGAGAGAAAGAGGTGGCACTAGTGTTTCAGCCACAATGTTTTTGGCTAACATGGTACTTCAAATTGTGAATATTTGTTTTCTTCTTCCAAAAATTGATATAGATTGAAAACTGTATATATATATGGTTATTGTGCAGGTGGGGACCCCTATTGTTGTGAATTGTGGGATTAGCAGTAAGTTGTTTATGTTATGATTAGAATTACATTGAAATAGTGGATTAGTAGTACTTGGTTTTACTTTAGTTGAGTTGACAACATCGGTCATATGTATTTTCTACAGATATTCCTTCCGATCTGACGGAGTTGGGAAGGACATCAGTTGCTGTTGTTTCTACTGGTGCAATCTTAGCAGATGATACTCCTAGGATGTTGGTGAAACATCCTGGATTTTAGAACCATAATTTTTGAGCCCTAAAATTTATTGTTGATGACGTGGCATCGAGAATGCTTTTATTTCATGAGTTGATATGGTCGAATTAAGTTTAGGGTTTGTGTGAAAGTTTGAAAAGTCAAACTATTTGACTTAATGATGTGGCATGTGATTTATTTATTTGTGTGATTTATGTGGCAATTTAATTGTTTATGGGTGAGTGAGAATATTAGAGAAAATTTCCATAAATACTTATCACCCTAATTCTTGAAATTTTCGAACCCTAGACCCCTTGGAGGAAGAATTTCTATTTTTTCGGAATTTATTTAATCCTTGGGATATTTATCCAAATTAAATTCCAAGAGCCAATTATTTCCTTGTTTAGAGATGTAAAAATCAAGCCCCCTTGTTTTTCTAGTGATTTTCGAAAATCACTTAATTATGGGAATGAAAGAATTATTTTATTTAATCCCTTGTTTGATTCCTTTCCATACCTAGAATTTAATTATTCTACAAAATCTTTCCATACTTCAAGAGATCTTGCCTTACTTTATTTTAGTCAATATTCAAGAAATCCATGCCTTATTTAAAGGGCATAGAAATCGGCCCCTACCTTGTTTCATGGAGGATTTTCCTTATTTTTATTTTGCTCCATGATATTTTATTCTATATGGAAAAATACCAAAAACAAAACCATGGCTAATTACCTAGCCTAATTTTCGAAAATTAGGAGATATTGCCATCTTCTATTTTTGTTAATTCTTCTTCCCTACTTCACAATATTATTTCATTTATTTATTTAATTGGGAGAATGAGATCTTACCAAATATTCTATTCTTATTACCTAAAGATCTCATTGGACTCTATAAATAAAACCAAAACCCCAACCCTAGCCCCCATATTTTCGGCCCCCTCACCCCCATTCACTCTCTCAATTTTCTTCCACTTCACTCCATAAATCCTTCATCTTTTGAGAAGAAATCGAAGTTTAATCCGAGGATATTGAAGAACCAAGTCTCTACTTTATTTCTACCGATTGATTTTCTCTAAAAAGGTATTTTTGCTTAAGAGTTATGTTGTCCTTCTTCTACCCCTTCTTTTCTTTTTCTTCCAACCGATTTAATCGGTGTTCTTGAACCTTCATGCATATTAATTGAGTGAAAAAGGGATAAGAAGGGATATGGGAACATGTGTGTGTGTGTGTGCCGAGAGTGTGAGGTGTGTGCCGTGTGTGTGTGTTATGCGTGTGGGTGTGTGTGTTGAAGTGTGTGTTGTGTAGTGTGTGCTTGATGGCTAAATACTTTTGTATGACATATGATGAGAGATCTAGGGTTGAGATGCTAAGAAATATACGTATGCTAAGCGTGACTTGAAATTAGTAATTTATGATGTGTGACTTGAAGTTTATAAGTTATGAAGATTAAGGTGAATCGATGGGAAAGAGGGAAGTAACGAGACATGCATAAGTTAAGAGTTATAATTGAACCTAATTTGTGAATATGTGCCTATGTGAATTTAAAGGTGAAACCTCGGTTGCGAAGCCAGATAACGGAAAAGCGAAACTACTTGAAATCTAAGCAGTCGAGGTGGGCTTTACTCTCAAAAACTCTCTTTTATTTTGTCAAAGATAATTATCGGAGCTATAAGGGTGGTTTAACTGTTATGCCATGCCTATGTTTGTTTTATTGTGAGATTGTGTGCCTGATGCCTAGTTTGTGAGTTCGCTCCATTGGGCTATAGGGCTATGGATATGATATATGAACTCGGGTCTGAATATGGGCCGCAAACCCTACCAGGCTGTGTACACGAGGGGATCGGGAGCCGTCCTAGCTAGTCGGCCGGTCTCGTGGGCGAAAAGCGTGGCCACGCTTTCGTCGCACCATGGAAAGATTGTGATATGTGATTGTGGAATTTGATGAGAAAATGGGGAGTTATTTTGACTGGCCAGTCTATGGAAAATATTTTGTGATACTCGTGATATTTCTCTTAACTGCTTAAAACTCGAGTTCACTTGGTAAGGGTGGCATAACTTTTGAATAAAATGTTTTGGCAACGAGCTCACTGAGTATTTCAAAATACTCAACCCTGCATGTGTTTTTCCTATGTGCAGGTTGAATGATGACGAGCGGTGGCGGATGTTGAGCAGCTCAATTAATTAATGGATATGTTGAACTCTAAGTGTAGTTGTGTCTCCACACATAGCTATGCCTTTTTCTCTTGGTCGTTTTCCGCTAAGTTCTAATACTCTGATATTGATTTGGTTGATTGGCACTCTTCTTCGTTTTTGAGGCCTTATACTTTTCTCGTGACGTTATCTTGAAACCTATGTCATTCTCTTAAGTTTTGATCGTCATTTATAAAACTCCCTTTTGTTTACCTGTTTAAGTTTCTAGGTTAAGTTGTTGCATTAAATACTCTGATATTTCCTTCGTTTCCTTTGGTCGGTATTCTTTGAATGAAACCCTAGCCATGTATTGATTTCTTGGAGTCGGTTTTGGGTAACAGCCGCCGCATTTATTGTACCCTAGGAGGGCGGGCTGTTACAGTTGGAGTATTTGGTAAGATGTTAATTACTTATCATGCACTTGTTTAATACCATATATATACTGATGTGTGCTTTGGTGTAATACAGGAATTTCAAGGAGTTTGTGCTGCTGCATTTCAGACCAGTGAGTTCCCTACTTTTGAGACAAAATCGAGTAATTGTCAGGTAGCTCCTCAATTACCATTACAATATAAGTGTGAGTTGCTAAGGTATTACATGTGCCTAATGATGTTTGTCCAAAAACACAGGCACCTTGTCGTCTGGACTCAATCGAGGAATGTGCTCGACTGATTGGTATGTTTAATTTGTTATTAGGAGTATATTTCATTATCTTGTGTTAATAACCAAACCATGCATGTTCTTAAACTTTGCAGACGCACACAATGCAATTATGCTGAGGACTGGAATTTATTCCCGACAGCGTGAAATCTGCTCAAGGACTGTCAGCAATGATGAAAGCGACGAGTGAAGCTCGGTCTGTTGTCTTTGATGTGAATGAATAGTTTCGATGTTTGTAATTTCTTATATGCTCAACAAAGTGATTGTGATTGATACAGGGCCCTGAACTTGACTGGTGACGACAAAAATGAATTTGTTAAGGTTAAAACAGAAGATGTGAAATATTTTCTCCGTATGAATTTTATTGCAAGTGTAGGCGCTCAAATTGCAGTCTCTCTTTCTCGACAACAAAATGAAGGTTAGTTTGAGTGTTGGATTTTTATCCTACTATTTCTCCGTACAAGAATGAACATCCTTTTAAATATTTTGATACCCAACTGTCGGGACTCTTATTTTAGGTACCTGATTACCTGTTAAACTTTTTCTACCAACTACCAACTTAAGTATTAGTACTGTCTATTCAGTAAACGGTGCATATCTATTTTCTCATGCCTCGTTTATGTGCATTCATTTTTTGTTCTGTCATTAATTTTGTGAATAGAAAAGAGACATTAAAGTAATTATTAAGCATGATATAAATAAATAACGCAGCTCATGAAGTATAATAATTAAACAAATTGAATTAAACTACAAATAACATGAAGCATAAAGCACAGTAATCATTTTAAAACACATCAAACTTTATTAACTAATTTGACAAAAGTACCATTACATCAGTAAACATTTATAACCCTGTAGAGTTCGACCGTCTTTTACAATCTGAAAAAAAACCAACAAAGAAACTACAAAACCTTATATGATCTAAATTCCATATTATGGAATAAAATAGTTTCTCATATCAAACAACATAATCTATCAAGCGCTTTGGAACGTGGACCCTTCAAAAACCTTATATGATCTAAATTTTAACAATTGAACATTTTGAACCCCCATGGCTTTGAGAGAATAAAAGCTTGGTGTATATATAACAACATTGGAATAGGTAGATCGTTGAAGATTATCATAAGCCTTTGCAATTCCTGTGCTTTCGGAGTATATGAACAGCTCGCTGACCTGATTTTGAGATCCAAATGGAGATCCTCAAGTTGTACAGCTTTGCGCCACATGCTTCCTTGAACCCAAGAATTACCATCTCCATAGACATTCATCGTCCAACGAACCATACAATTAGAATTTACAATATCATATAAACATACCTGACCATCACAAACATATAGCCGATATTCGCAAAGTCCGTCTTCCTCATCAAGATAAACACGAGGAGGAACAGAAAAACAGGTAAATAGCTCGGTTTCAAGATCGAAACAACAAATCATGTGATTGTTCTCGCAATCCAGTGTCAACCAATGAAGATTTCCGTTAAAAAATGTAGTATCCATGAACCTCGTATGTCTGCCCGGTGCTACTTCTGGAATGATCCTCCATGAGGGTGACATTTCTCCTCCTAGATCGCATATATAAATTCCACCATATCCATCCCCACATAAAATCTTACATTTACAGCTTAATTTGCTAATCCCAAATCCAAATATGTAATTGTATCTTTCTGTAAGCTGACCAGGAACACGAGGAAGCACGACATATTCCAAGTAATTGGATTGCACACGGAAAGAATATAAGCACGATCATTTCGCAACAAAATCAAAAGCAACCCATTGATTGAATCAATAACAGCGGGATAGAGATCACCCTTTCTATGTTTATAAATCATGAACCGGTAAAATGGGTCGAATCCCTCACCATCACAGATTGTGCAACATCTGTCGTTAGTAGCAAAAGACAGGCCTGATTTCGGAGTATACGACGTTGCAAAGTCATCCTCTTGTATCATGTTGCACCATGGTTTACAAACACATTTACAAGTTATAATGCTTCTGATTGGGAGGCTTCTCAGTATATCTCTAGTAATCACTTCCGGCAGCTTTTTGAATAAATCTTCCTCCATTTCAGACTGATCACTTTGTGGCATTCCAGTGCGGTTCGAGAAAAAAAGTTCGTATGAGATTAAAGTGGAGAAGTGGTGGATGATTGATGAACAAAATGATCATCCTTCAAGTCCTATTTATAATACTAACCTAGTGTGAATCTTATTCTGTATGGCCTATAATCTTGTCAAGTAAATCTTTCTAAGGCGCTTTGGTTGTCATAAACGTAATACTGTTGGGTATTATGGCTTTTCGTAATATCAATTTGAACTTGAATTCATAATTTTAAAAATCATATTCAGATTTTTCAGTAAGTTATTAATTCATAAAGTAATACTCCCTGTTTCATTACCACCCCTGTTTCATTAATCTTGTATCATATTCTTTTTAGTATGTTTCATTAATCTTATATCACTTCCCATTTTATTTAAATAAAACACACTTATCTTTCTCATTTTGTTATCTATCTTACCTTCCTCTATTATACTTTATTTTCAATCTCACTCAACTTAACTTTTTAATTTTATTATTGTAATTGAATATATGTACCCTCCTTTCAATAAAATTAATTTTCTTTTTTTCATTTTATCCATCCCATAAAAATAGCTCATTTCTATTTTTAGTAAATCTTTCTCTCTTACAAAGTGTGTCATATTCCTCACTAACAATACTTCAATTATTTGTTCTTTCTGCATCTCACATATATAACCAATTCCACATTAAAACCATGTTGTCCCCAAAATCGCTATTATTATAGGACGGAGGGAGTATAATTTATAATTTTAAATTATATTAAAATTTCTTAATTAATTTATTAATTGAAGAAGATATTTAATCTATTACATGATTAAACTAATACTCCCTCATCCCAGATAATTCGTCCCAGTTCATTTTTTACACTCATTTTGTAAAAATAATAATAAATAGTTAAAGTGGAGAAAAAGTAAAGTAAAAGAGAGAATAATGTAGAGAATAGTCTTATCTACATTATTGTTTCTCTTATTTTACTTTCTCTCAACTTTACCTATTTATTATTATTTTTGCAAAACAAGTGTGAAAAATGAACTAGGACGAATTATCTGGAACGGAGGGAGTAATACTTAAATATTTCCGTAACAATAGAAGGAATCGTTTAATTATTCATGTAATGCCAGATTTACACATTTTCGCTTTCAGGATCGATATAAATTGTCAAAAAGGAAACAGCTGTACATAAGTACACGGTTTCTATTCAGAAGAGGATGTAATTAGTTGTAAATTACGGGCATAATCACCCGATTAGTAATAAATAACGGGTATCAGCACCCGAAAAATGGTAGTCATATCCGATCCGTTATACATTTGGGTATCCAACTTGAAAGCCCGAATTTAAATTGTTTTACAGATAATCTCTGCAATTCATTTAAATTGGATTTAATGAGATGAGATTAGGACATGAAACTGGTCCAAATGAGAATATCAAAGGCTAAAGTCCCGACTAAACTTATTTTTTTATTTAATTTTAAATAACGTCTTCAAATTTATTCATATTTTATGTAAAATTGTTATATAAAGTCCTAATCAATTAGCTAAATCATACAAAAATATTTTTTCAAGTGATATAGAAAGCATTAATTTTTTCTACACCCAGAGTCCCAGACCATCTCTGATCGGTGCCTCTATAATGTGATTGAAAGTATTCCTATTTTCACAGTGATTCCTAATTTTAAATCTTAAATTTCTCGAAGCATATAACAACAAATAAAAGACAAAATAATGAAAATGTTTGTGTCCAACAAATAGCAGAAATATGTGTAAAGAGACAAAATGATTAGAGAATCGGACTCGTGTTATTAACTGAACAATATGCATGTATTTGCGTTGGGGACAAACCAAGATTTCATCAATAACTAATAAGTTTTGGATAGATTTATAAAAAGATAAATAGACATTAAAACCAAATATATACTACGTTTTTTAATCCCAGTAAGAGCATCTCCAATGGTCGGCTAGCGACCGGCTAGCCGATTCGTCGCGTTGACCGATCGGCTATTGGAGATGCTCTAACAATAGGAATTGGGTTCTAGACTTCTAGTGTTCTACCTAAATACTTATTGCACGAAAACCCAAATATGTTACTTTGTAATCATTGACTAATTTACTCTATAGAAATGTGATATTGGTGTGATTGATTCTGAAATGAAAGAAGATATGTATGCAAATCTATTGGAAGAGATGACTATAGACTTCCTACTAAGAGTCCCGGTTTAGAAGCACTACAGAATACTGAGTGTGTTTATAAACCATGGCATGATATGATAGAAGGGGCTAAGAACATCAATAATGGCGAGCGAAAAATGGCTTGGACTCGTCACAGCATGGGGGTAGTCTCCTCCCGGCAAGCTGCTTGCGGAGAGGAGGTGGGGTCGTGGGGGTGAGCCAGTTCTCCACTTGGCTCTTTCTTAATGGGTGGTTACACCCACTCGCCCTGGGAGTAATTCGTATTTGACTATTTAAATACTCCTTCCGTACCTAAAAAATAGACAACATTTAAAACAACATATTTTAATGCATAATTGGTAAAGTAAAGAGAAATCAAAAGAAAAAAGTAATTGGAGTATTGTTAGAAAAGAATGAGACACACCTCATTACAGAGAGAAAACTTCCTTAAATAAAATTTGTCTATTTCTAAGGAACGTCCAAAAATGACAAATGTAGTCTATTTTAAAGGGATGAAAGGAGTATTTTTTTTAAAATAATATATTAATTACGTGGAGAGTATTAAAATGACAACACATTTAAAAATGACATTGTACCACCAATGTGTACAGTTAGATATGGGAGCGGACTCATTCTTAGATTGACATGTGGCTGATTATCATTTATAAATTTTTTAAAAAAAAGTCAGAAAATACCGGTGAAGGACAGAGATGGAATAACAATTTCATTGGTTTCTCTCCCGTCTTAAATCACGTGATTTCTTCTTCTCTCTTTCTTCAATTTTGCAATATATTTACGATACTTTGAAGCATATTTTGGCTGCACTGATTTCAATTATTGACGTTCAACCTCTCCAAATATTCATTCAATCTTCAATTCATTCAACTAATGGAGGAGAATGAGCTTTTTTATCTTGATGGAATTGTTGACTTCCCAGAAAGTAAGAAATTCTTCAACTTCATTTTTTCATCTTTAATCCAACAATTTGAACTGTAGTTTTGTGAATATGTTTTGCGATTCAACCCCCACCCCCACCCCCCATTTCAAGAATTTGGTTGTGTATATTCCCCTGATTCAATTCGATCGAAAATTGTTTTCGTTCGCCACTTTAATTTTCTGAATTTGCAATTGAAATTCATGTGCAATTGAAACTCGTGGATTTAAATTCATATCCAACGACTGCATATTTCATGTTTGTTTTGGTTAATCCGCGTAATGGATTTTGCTTATCAAATTGTTGGGATATTGACATCTAATATCACGAAACTTTCAAAAAGTTTGGTTTTTCCCATGAACTTTAAATTTGGCAAATAACATCACGAACTTTACCCTCAGTTTGTTTTTTCCCACAAATAAAAAAATTTCCACAAATAATATTATGATACGGATTTGTTTTCGTAATTTTTCGACAACAATTTTGAGAACTTCAAGTTTTCAATCTTTGAAGATAGTTTTTCTTGAAGCATACCCTCCAAAATTGTTCTTTAATCTATTAAAATAACATGAATTTTTTTATTCGTGGGAAAAAATAAACTGAGGGTAAAGTTCGTGATATTATTTTCCAATTTTAAAGTTCGTGGGAAAAACCTAACTTTTTGAAAGTTTCGTGATATTAGATGCCAATATTCCCAAATTGTTTGTATATGTTTGCTACATTGCTTGTTTCGTGTCTGGAATTTCAAGTCCCTACCATATTACCACAATAATACATGTCGTTTGATCCGTGGTTATCTTATATTTTTTTTATCGCAATTGCTTGCAACCATTTGATATAATGCTTTTTTGTAGTTACGAAATTGCTTAGCAGTATTTTTCCTTCATGTATACTTCATTCCTATTTTACTAACTAGTGTTAACACCTGTGCAGGATAAATAATTTTTTAATAATGAAGATATATTAACTTAAAATAAAGAATATAGAGTAAATAGTATAAAAATATATTTATAGATAAGAACTAATTAAAATAAGTATTTGTAATATTGTAAACAACAAAAAAATATTTGTACAATTGTACTTCTCTCAACCCATTCTCAATGAAACATTTCTTATTTTAGCACATGATTGTATACTATTTCAATATTTGATATGAGTGTAGTATAAAATAAAAGAAATAATAAAAGATGAGATGTGTGGATGAAATAGAATAAGACATACAAATAAAGAAAAATGTAATACTACTATTTACAAAAGAATAAGAAAAAGCAAACTATTTAAACGAATAAATAGTTCACCAGTTTCGATTAACAAAATCAATTCAATTATAACTATGTGCACTTCTAGTAATTTAAATATAAATATATTTATAAATTATATATCTTAAATATAAATATATATTTATAAGTAATTCAATATATATAATTAAACTAATATATTAAAATTATTATTGTATATTACTATACACAACAACAATTAATGTTATGCAATATTGGTAGTATACATTTTATCTTCCCTTTTGAATTTAAGTAACACCAAAATTTTAAAAAAAATGTTAGTGTGATGCAATATTGTTCTTGGTTTGATATTGATATTAATTCAGTACGTGTTCGTATTAATAAGCATGTTCTTGTTATGCAATATTGTTCTTTGTTTAATAATGAAACTAATTTAGCTTCATTTTTCATAATTATTATTTGGTGTAGCCAAATATAAATTCAATATAAATGTGAAGATTTAAAAAAACATAAATGTACTTATCTTGTCTCATCCTAAATGAGAATATACTACTCCCTAATGAATGAAATATTTTAAATTTGGCAAACGATTTTATACAATTTTAATTTATAATCTTAAGTGGAGTAAAAACAATACAATTAATGACAAAGAGAATATATATGATTAATGATCGAATAGTATGAGTTAATTAGAATAAGATATACAAATAAAGAAAATATGTATGAGTATATGGAATGCATATAGTAGTGATTGTTTTTTTAATTTAGATTGAAAATGCTAAATGACTTGAGTGATATGAGATTTTTTTAATAAGTTTAAGATAAATTTCAAAACTTTTTAAATACTTTTTCCCATATTGCAACAATGAGTATCGTAATCAACAATAATAATTTTAAGATATTTTATTTATCAAACTTTAATAATATACATAAACACAATATTTTGAGAAGCATAAGAAAGAAATAGAAATCAAAGTTATGTCAGTAACATGTTTTATCTTGCTTGAGAAGCCACTGTTTTATTGGACCAATTTTTTGTCCAATTATTTTTACTTCTTTTTTGTCCAATGGTTGTCAATTCTTAAAATGACCAAAAGGATAAACAAAATAGCTTCACAGTTTCACGCCAAAAGGGCAAAATAGTCTTTTCATTAAACTGTTACTTTAGATTATGATAGATAGTCTTACATTAAACGGTTTGAAAAGCTATAAATATATGTCGAGGTGTGATGTACTTGCTATGATGTAATAGTCAACCATTACTTCGTATTGTTGATTGCTTAGTAATATTTCCCTAGTTGCTTGTGTATATATTATATTTTGCTTATTGTAACAGTCATTTCGTATTTGTGTTTTCAACCACGATGCCCTTTTCCTTTCATAATTAATCAATTTTTATATACTCCCTCCGTCCCATTAAATATGCAACATGTGGAAATCGGCACAGGTTTTTATTATGTAGTGTAGTTTTGTGAGTTAATGAAGAGAGAGTAAAGTAAGAGAGATGAAAAAAGTAGAGATGGAGATGTTTTCAATTTAGGAAACGTTTCATTTTTAATGGGACAAACTAAAAAGGAAAACGTTTCATTTCTAGTGGGACAGAGGGAATATTTCTTATGCTATACAGTTTTTTGTGTGCCTAATTGTCCTGACAATTGACAATCACAAACCATTCGCTGCTAGAAATTCAAAACCACAGACGACGCAATTGCTTTCTACGACGCTTATGCCCTTGCTTCTGGTTTCGATACATGAAATTGCCAGCCGTTTGGTGTCGCCAAAATAGAAGTCTAGTAAGTTGAAAAACAAGCCATTGCGTACATAGGTGAAGGAACTATGGGGAATTAGGCCACTACGACTCTCCGAATTGCAAGTGGGTGGATGAAGAAGAATAGTCAGATTGCTTGTGTACAATTGTTTTATTGATTGCCCCTAATTCACGAGTTGCATATCAAAGTTTTTGTTACCTTTTTAGGGAAATTATTTTGTTATTATACTTAGATATTGATTTTTTTTATCACAGATTGTTTGGTTACATTGTTTTTACTGCTTTCATATTCATTGTTTCCTTATGCGGTACTTGTGCTCTTAAAATATTAATGTATCACATATTTCATGGAAATTTATACTTAGTGACTACCCAATCGGTTATATGTTTTTTTTTTACCATATTGCAAATTGATTTGTGACCGATTTTGGATAATATTCGTATGATTTCTCAAACTAAAATGTCGCTTGGTTACGTTTAATGATTTGCTTATCTGTAAGACAACATTTGCTTATAATCAGGGGCGGAGGGAGGATGGGGCCAGGGGGGCCCATGGTCCCCCCATTATTTTTTTAAAAAAACCTAGGGGTATTTAGTAATTTCACATTAATTATAAAATATAATATATATATAATATTAAAGATAGATTATAACAAAATTATACTCCCTTCTTCCACGAATAGGAGTCCCGTTTTTCTATTTTAGTCCGTCCGCGAATAGGAGTCCCGGTTCACTTTTACCTAGTAATAGGGTCTCACCTTCCACTAACTTTTTTCCATTTAAAACTAATATATATAAGTTGGACTCTTATTCCACTAACTTTTTTCCACCCACTTTTCATAACATTTCTTAAAACCCATGTCGTCCATAAATGAGACTCCTAATGGTGGACGGATGGAGTACTCCATAAATCGTTTCCTCTTAATTAGTTTTCTCCTTCTGCCGCCGTTCTACTCCTTCTGCAGTGTAATCTAGTTATATAAAACTAGGTATATTTAAAAACTCAAATATGATTCAATTTATTTTTCTACATATGTTGTTTTTTTGTTTGGCTGCAATAGTTATGTAAATTGAAACCTAAATAATCATATTCTAGATTTTAAATTGGCACACATAAAATTCATATGGGAAGAAAGAAGATAGCTTATGTAATTCAATGGCTACGGCTGTTCTGTGTTGAAATTCTTTAACCCTTATTTTTAATTTGATGTGTATGTATTACTTTACACTATTTGATTTGTGACAACAACATTTTAGATTTGAGCATATTGTATATTTTGTTTACTTTTATTCTTTTAGTTGTGAAGCATAAGATGAACTTTATCCTTTTTTGTGTATGATTTATATTTTGCAAACTTAATCAGTGTTGACTATTTTCGTAGGTATATGGATTGTTATTTCAAGAAACTTTCTTCCGTTGATTCTTCATCAGTTGAATGATTGCTTAGTTCCTTATATGGAAAAGGATATGTTTGATAAAGTTACCAATGAAACTATTATGCAACAATTTCACAAGATGAAGAATAGAAGACAAATGTTGTGATGTGATTGCATTTAATTTTATATTTTGAACTTTATAATTTAATTTATGTAATTTTTTTTATGTTTAATTTTGGACCTCCATGATGAAATTTCTGGCTCCGCCACTGCTTATAATAATAATTAATTATATTATGTTTGATTATGTTCTAAATCTCAACGTGGTTAGTGACAAAAATAACTTGACTTCAAAAGGCATAATGTCTACAGCTAAATATACGAATACTCGTCGAGTAGCTAGATTTCGTCCAACAAATTCAAAACAAAAGTTGTGGTGATTTGCAAGTATATAGTTTTCTATATTTTGACAAGAAGTTCGACAACCATTTTACAACCATTGCAATTACAGACACAATTAATAAGCAGTAAGCATACATTTAGTAAGCCCAATTATAGTGTTTTAAAATTTACATAAACTAAATTTTTATTAATACAGTTTCTAATAATGTGTAATAACGTGGCAGTTACAAAGTTAATCTCTAATTTGTGTAGCTCCAATTTCATGGTTGATCTGTAGTGCTTATTATTTAAATCAAAATTATTAAAAATATGTAACTGTCAAATCTTTATAAACCTTTATGAAGAAAACTTGCATGCCACATTTAGCACTCTAAATTAGTATAACCATCTATTCTATTTCTACGGATGAAATATAATTAGTGTATGAGATTGAATTGAATTAAATAATGTTTGTAATCGGTGAATTGTAACAGTAATTGAATTAATTTTTGGATAGGCCAATCAAGATATCTAAATTTTACAATACAATCCAAAACATAAAGATTTACAATAAAGGTCACCCACCTTTAATATATGTATTGATAGATTATAAATTAAGGCCAAAACTATATTCAATCACATCCATCCATTAAGGAGATTATACTCGACTCAATAAAATAAACAAATTACACATTATGGAATAAAATAGTGTCTCGTATCGTACAATATATCAAGCGCTTTGGAGCGTGTACCCTTCGAAAAACTTAGATGATTTAAATTTTAATAATTGAATGTTGTGAACCCCCATAGCCTTGAGAGAATAAAAGCTTGGTGTATAAATAACGACATTAGAATAGGTAGATCGTTGAAGATTATCATAAGCCTTAGCAGTTCTTGTGCTTTCGGAGTATAAGAATAACGTCTCAGACATGTTCATTGCGGAGAAACTCTTTGACCGAACTTTGAGATCTAAATGTAAATCCTCGAGTCGTACAGGTTTGCGCCACGTACTTCCCTTAACCCAAGAATTACCATCTCCATAGACGTTCATCGTCCTTTGAACCATACAGTTAGAATTTACAATATCATATACACATAGCTGACCATCGAAAACATAGAGCCGATATTCGCGAAGTCCATCTTCCTCATCATGATAAACACGAGGAGGAAGAGAAAAACGGGTAAACAAGTCAGTTTCAAGATCAAAACAACAAATCATGTGATTGCTCTCGTAATTCAGCGTCAACCAATGAAGATTTCCGTTAAAAAATGTAGTATCCATGAACCGTGTATGTCTGCCCGGTGCTAATTGTAAAATGATTCTCCATGAGGGTGACAACCCTCCTCCTAGATCGCATATATAAATTCCACCATATCCATCCCCGCATAAAATCTTACATTTACAGCTTAATTTGCTGATTCCAAATCCAAATATGTAATTATATTTTTCCGTAAGTTGACTAGGAACAGGAGGAAGCACAACATATTCACGAGTAATTGGATTGCATACGGAAAGAATATAAGCACGATCATTTTGCAACAAAATCAAAAGCAAACCATTAATTGAATCAATTACAGCAGGATAGAGATCACCGTTTCTATGTTTATAAATCATGAATCGAAAAAATGGGTCGAATACCTCACCATCACAGACTGTGCAACATCTATCGTTAGTAGCAAACGATAAGCCTGGTTTCGGAGTATACGTGGTTGCAAAGTCATCCTCTTCTATCATATCGCACCATGATTTACAAACACACTTGCACATTATAATACTTCTAATCGGAAGGCTTCCCAAAATAATTTTAGTAATCTTTTTCGGCAGTTTTTTAAATAAATCTCTCCTCATTTTACTCACTTTATCGATTCCAATGCGGCTCGAGAAAAATAAAGTGAATTAGAGTGTAACAACCAATTAATCTTATTCTGAATGGTAAATGCTCTAAATCATGGCCAGTAAATTTTTATGGGGCGATTTGTTGTCATAAAAATAATAATTATTTTTTGTAATATGATTTCTTACATACTCCCTCCGTCCCTCATTAGGAGTCACACTTTGACCGGGCACGGGTTTTAAGAAATGTAAAGAAAAGTTGGTTGAAAAAGTTAGTGGAATATTAGACCCATTTTTTTATATTGGTTTTATAATAAAATGTGAGTGAATTGAGTTAGTGGAATGTGGGACCTACTTACTATTTATGGTAAAAATGAAGTGTGACTCTTAATTGGGGACGGACCGAAATGGAAAAGTGTGACTCTTAATCGGGGACGGAGGGAGTATTAATTATCATGTGTTTGAAAATCAATAAAAGTTGTCAGAGTTTTAAACTTATACCGTAAATTGAAATCAAATTTGAAACTTTTTTTATATTTTATTAATAATTTCCTGTTCACATTAAATGTTTCATATTTTTTTATTGATTTCTAATAAATATCTCATCTCACTTCTACTATTTTTAGTACATGGACTCTGCATTCTATTCACAATTATTATAAAACTAATATATAAAAGTGGAGTCCATATTTAACTTTTTTCATCTACTTTACAAAATTAAATAATTTCCTAAATTCTGCACAGATCAAATATTGGACATTTAATAGAGACCGGAGTAATTACAATCATAAATACTAGTATAGTAATATATATGATTACGATTATAATTATTTATTATTATTGCAATTGAATATATTGGTATATAGTTTATAATTTTAAAATTACAGCAAAACTTTTTTAATTATTTATTAATTAATAATAAAATAATGTTACTAATTATATATACTTTTAGATTAATGATTCATAAATTAAATAATTATATTATTGTTATCTGAATAAATTCGTAATTAATAAAATAATAAGAATAAATGATATATTTAAATTTATTACAATTATAATTATTTCTAAGTAAATTAACTTCTTGTAATTGTTGCTAACTTTTTGTAATTTCATCTAACATCACTAAAATGACTATAAATATAATGAAAATATTATAACAACTTTTTTTTTCTTTAAAATATTATATGAAATTTAATATAAAAAGGTGTACATAGTTTGAGAAATAAGATTTTAGCATAGAGAATAAATAAAACTAGATTTTTTATTTTGAAAAATATATTCCATGATTGAATTAATATAATCCATATATAAATGATTTCCGTAACAGTAGAAGAATTCGTTTAATTAGTTATGTAATAGATTATGTTTAATTTTTGATTTAGAAAATCATTATCTTATTTCAATGTTTAACCGCAAATAATAATAAATATTATAAATATAAAATCAATTTAGTTCATATCACTATATGCGATCTACAAATAGTTAGATATGGACTTGAGCCCAATGAATATACATGGGTTCATATATCACATAATTCCATAACTATTTCAATGACCAATCAAAGAAAAATGTTGATTTATTGTCCCGAACCACGTATTTTTATGCCTTAGATATAAGAGTATAAAAAAGAGTAAAGGTCCTTTTTGGTCCTTAACATTTGACGATTTTTTGATTTTGGTCCGTAACATTATCTTTTGAATTATTTGGTCCTTAACAAATGAAAATCGATCACATTTGGTCCGAAATGGACGGAGCCGTTAAAACTTAACGGTCAACGAAACTTAATATAATTTTGACCGGATTTAGACTTTAAAAATTTAGATTTCTTTTTCTTTTTCAAATCAATTCTATTTTTCTTAAAATTAGTTTTATTTATTAAAAGACTTTGCTTCAATCATTTAAAAACCCTAGAATCCTTCTTCATCTTCCATCTCCTTCTTCGTTTCGTATAATCTTCCATCTTCTTCATCTTCCATCTTCTTCATCTTCCATCAATTAAGCTCAACTCACCAACCATGGACCGTTCGAACTATAGCAGAGAGACGGTGGGAATGGCGGTGGACGTGACCTCCGATTCCGGTACGAATTTGTATGTAAATCGCCACCGCGAACTATTGTGGAATCGCCGGCGAGAACCTCACTCCGATTCGCCGGCGAAAACTAGGCTTTCTTCGCTGGTTTGCAAAGTGAGATAGATTGTGAGCGGGAGGCGATGTCGCGATTCAGAGAATGAGGGGATTTCGTATTTCCTCTTTCTTTTCTTTCTTTTCTTGTATCAATTTTTGTTTAATTTTATATTGTAATAGTGATAATTATTATTTACTTAAAATTTTGTTATTTTTCTGATTTTGGTTAATTAGATATTATACATTGATTAAATATAATTAAAAGTCTTAATCCAGTCAAAATTGATTTAAACTTAGTTGACTGTTAATTTTTAACAATTCCATCCATTTCGGACCAAATGTGATCGATTTTTATTTGTTAAGGACCAAATAATTCAAAAGATAATGTTACGGACCAAAATCAAAAAATCGCCATATGTTAAGGACCAAAAAGGGACTTTAGTCTATAAAAAATTTGATTGATTGTCTTTATAGAAATAGTGTTTTGAAATATTTAATCTTGATATCTATTTAATTATATATATTACTTCCTTAGTCCCAGTTTTATCAACACTTTATTATTTATAATCATTTTTCTAAATTAGATGAAAAAAAGGAAACGTCTCGCTTATACTGGACGAAGAAAGTCTAATTTATTATTTTTGCCTTATAAATCGAGAGTACCTATAGATATTTGTGTTACGGTAGAATAAATTTTTTGGATTGATTAGTGCTATGTCCTGCATTTAAAAAAACCTTTTTCATCCACCACAGATTTTAAGAAATTGTTTAACTTCGAAAAAAAATTGTAAATGATAAAAGTGAGTGAATGTGGGACTTTTCTAAAGTATTAGTTTTATATTGAATTGTGAGTGTAAAAAAAGTGATAGAATGTGAGGTTCGTATACTAAAAATGAAATAAAGTAAATGGTTCTATAAATCGTGAACAATCCAAAATAGCGAAATGGTCGAAGACGCTCTAAAAACATATAGTCCCTCCGTTCCCAAAGAGTATGAATTATTTTCCTTTTCTTCCGTCCCTGAAAAGTATGAACTTTCTAGTTTCGTAAAATCCAAATAACATACTACCCCTACACATCATTTTATTTACAACTTATATCATTACCATTAACAACTTACACCGTTACAATAGTGTGGACCCACTCACCCCTAACATTATTTCCACTAGAGATGTCAAATGGGCCGGGATTACCAACGAAATAAAATGGGTCTTGGCTGAGCTGAGTAGATTAATCCGGCTCTAATTGGGCCTCTGCACAAACCCAGGACCGGCCCGGATCCCAGGCCCAGGACCGGCCCAAGCTCAAGCTTGGCAAAACCTCATTTATATACTTAGTATTACTGTATTCTTAGTTCTTTCGATAAATTTATTTTATGCTTGTACATAAATCATCAATATTCTTTTATTTTACTCTCTACGTCCTACTTTAGGAGTCCCGATTTACTATTTTTGGGTGTCCCATTTTAGGAGTCCCGGTTGGAATATTTCATAAATTGTATTAGGCCTCACATTTCACTAACTTTTTTCCACTCCCATTTTATTATAAAACTAATATAAAAAAATAGTACCCACATTTCACAATCTTTTTTCACCAACTTTCTTTTACATTTTTTAAAGCACGTGTCGAACTCAATTAGGACTCCTAAAGTGGGACGGATGGAGTACTATTTATCAATAGATGAATTTAGTTAATCAATCCAAATCAAAATTTAGACTCCCCCGTCCCTGAAAATTTGTCACATTTAATTTTCTGCACTCATTTTGAAAAATTAATAATAAATAGTTAAAGTGGAGAAAAGGTAAAACCAAAAAAAATAGTGCTTTACCAAAAAAAAAAGAGAGAGAATAGTGTCTTGTCTATATTATTCTCTCTTACTTTACACTTTCTCCACTTCAACTATTTATTTTCATTTTCTCAAAACGGTTACAGAAAAAATTAAATGAGACAAATATTCAGAGACGAATGGAATAATAGATTTAATTTCGATAATTATAGAGATTAATTGTTAACTATTTTTCTCTTTTAAAAATAGTATTCTTATATCCTAGAATTAATTGTGTTATAATTACTTTGATTTGCATATAGAGATAGATTAGTTGTTATTCTTTTATATAAATAGTTTCATAAATATAGTGATGGATTAGTTCTTTAGGTGTATGCATTGCGTATATATATGTATGTATTATGCCTAAGCTTACGTGTATATATATAAAATGGAGATTGGAAATTATTTCATACATATCCATTTCTAATATGGAGTATTAGATAATTATAGATTTTATTAATAATATTATGCAAAAATATTCAATTAATTTCAAATACTCAATCAAAATTAAAATTAATGGTAAATTTGATTTCCATAATTTCATTTGATTTGTATGATTATAGATATCAATTATTAATTATTTATTAGATGTTGATTGATTTTATCTCTAGTAAATATTATTCCATAATTATAGATATAATAATTCCTAAATTCGTGGAATTATGCGTGTGTGTAAATATATGATACACAAATTTGTAAATCTTTGGATATGAATTATATGGGGCGGGTGCACCACCCCTTAAAATAATAGCATACCACCATTCCTAGCCAATCATTTGTACATGTGGACGAATAATAAGATACCACGTGGCAAAAAAATATAAAAAAATCTAAAAGAGACGGCCAGCAATTTGTTGGTTTTATCCAGCAATTTTTCTTATCCAACAATATCCGACACACTATACAACAATCTATAGATTGCTGTGTAGTGTTTGTAATATTGTTGTATAAGTGCGTTTATAATATTGTTGTATAAGTGGTGTCACAGTGTCACTTTAAAATGGGTTGTTATTTTAACACAAACCTGAATTATATAAATGTCATTTGTTTTATTTGTACATATAGTGCCATTTTCTTTAGATATATAAAAATTTTGAACTTGGCCCGGCCCGGCCCACTTTTCTACTGGGCTCGGGCTAGGCCCATTATGTAATCCAAAACCCAGGCATGGCCTAGCCCAGCCCGTCACAGACATGGGTCTGGGTTGGGCTAAGGCCTAAATCTCATCGGGCCTTACCGGGATCGGGCCGGTCGGGCTAGCCCAACCACTTGACACCTCTATTTTCCACTATCATTTCTCTCTCTTACTTTTCTATTTAGTTATTAAAATTCGTGCTATTGTTCATACTCTTTGGAAATAAAGAGATGAATACCATGAATCTTGGGTGACTTTTCTCTATAATAAGAACCCGCTATGAGAATTAGGAAATGTAATAATGGGTGATTACAATTGAATAAATCACCATTCTATCACATTCAGCTTTTTATGATCTAGTCTTTTGAGAAATTCATTATACTCTCTTTGTGCCATAATAGATCTCATACATTCCTTTTTAGTTTTTCCATAAAAGATGTCATCTTTTTTTATATGGAAAAAGCTCCATCTCACATTAATATAATATATTTTCTCCGTCTCATAGAAATAGACCCTATAGGGTTAGCACAGGTTTAAATATATAATTTGTGGAGAGAGAGAGAGAGTTGAAATTGTGATAAAGTAAAAGAGAAGAAGAAGAAGGAATACTATAAAAGGATATGGACTATTTGTATGGGACGGGCGAAAAAAAAAATATGACATATTTCTATTGAACGGGGGGAGTACAATTTTCTCTCTTCACCTCTCACACAAAATCATGTCATTCCCAAGTGTGTCATCTATTATTAGACAGATGGAGTGTATGACAATACGTAACAACTAACAAGCACAACAAGCTTAATTTAAAATGTACACATAGGGGTGTATTATGGGATGTATTATGATCCTCACAGTTCTTTATTATCAAACACAACATAAATCACCGCCTTTGAATTTAATAGTTGTGGCTATATTAATTTACAAAAATAATACTTCATCTGTTCCACACATTTCATTTTGTGCACTCATTTTGAAAAAATAATTATAAATAGTTAAAGTGAAGAAAAAGTAAAGTAAGAAAGAGAATATTGTATATAAGACTCTTCTCTACATTATTTTCTCTCTTACTTTACTTTCTCTCCACTTTAACTATTTAATATCATTTTTTCAAAACAATTGCAGTAAATGAAATGTCTCTATTACTGTGGAATGGAAGGGATATATTATTAGTTAAAGTATTATTAGACTAATAACCTATATTATTAAATGATTTTTTGTGGTATTAATCAAAGCATTAAATCACAAAATCCAAAGGACTACAATTATTTATTTTTGAACATATTTACCATATAAATAAAAAATATTTATTATATAAATATGAATATCTATCCTATAAGTACATTAGAGCATTAACCATGGGGGTCGAGCGATAGCCCCCCCCATCGCCTCTCACAGGGTAACCATTACAGGTAACCATTGTGGCGAGGGAGGCCGTCTCCACCCCCAACCGCCTCCACCCTTGCGCCGATCGCAAGCTTCAGCCGATCTCCTCTTCTTTCCATTTTTTTAATTTTTATTCATTATTTATACCTTATATTTAACCATTCCCCACTAACTATTCACATTTATCCGACTCCATTTTATCTAACTCTATATTTTATTTCTCTCTGATCATAATATTTTTTATTTTTTTTCTGTGACTTTTTAAATATAAGACTTTTTTTTAAAAAAAATTATTTTTTTATTGAGTTAATATTATTATAAATTCTTGAAATAAAATTAAAGGTGAAAAATACTATAAAGTAGTGATAATTAGAAAAGATATATATAAAATTTGCTTTTTTATTGAATTAGTCTTTATTTCTTATTATTATAAATCATTAGTCTTTATTTCTTATTATTATAAATCATTGAAAAAAAATTAAAAGTGAAAAATATAAAATAGTGATTATGCAGAAAAGATATAAGCTCTCATTATAGGAAAGATATAGTTCCCAATATAGAGTTTTTAAGGAGTAATTAATTTGGATTGGAAAATAATCATCCAACGTTTCTAGATTTAAACAAATACATCATTCTCAAAATTTATGGCACAATATAACTTGTGTGGAAGTTCAATAGAAAATTAAAAACAACAGCATAAACAGATGGAGATTTAAAAAATACTGTAAAAAAAAAACAAGGTCACTCCATGAAGATGAAAGAAGCATTCATTCAAAACAAAAATATACAAACCATAAAACTGCCAAACACCATCCATATCTTTGATTCCAAACAAATATCTACAAAACCTACTTCACAAACTACCCTTAATCCCTTCACACAGCAACAGCCCTCCTCGCCCTCTTAGCAGCAGGCGATTTTATGCTCTTAGGCTGCTTCGCCTTCACCGGAGTCGCCGCCTTCTTCACAGGCTTCTTCGCCGCCACCTTCTTCACCGCCTCCGCCTTCCTCTTAGTTCCCACAGCAGCAGCCGCCTTCGATTTTTTAGCGGCAGGTGCAGCGGCTTTCTTCACAGCAGGCTTCGTCGCCGCCGCCTTCTTTCCGGCGTCGGACAACTTGTACGAGGCCTTGATTTTGTTTAATTTCCCCTTCGCAGCAGAGTTTTTGAGTTGGAGCCCTAAAATCTTCCTGAAATTCGCCGGCAGAACAGATTTGTGCGTGTCCTCCATGTACTTCGCAATCGCGTAAGGGCTCGAACCGCTCCTCTCGTTCAAAGCCAACAGCGCCTCCTTAATCATCTGCGCAATTTTGAAAACATAATTAATCGGAATTGAAGCAATCAGCGATGAGAAATTGAAGTAATCAAACAAAAATTACCTCGAAATAAGGCGGATGAGAGGCGGTTTTGGAGGATTTCGCAGCTACGGCCTTCTTCGCCTTGGGCGCTGCCTTGGTTGCTTTCTTCTCCTTGATCGGCTTCGCCGCCGTAGGCTTCTTAACTTGCTCGGCTACCGTCATCTCAATTTCAGCACGATATAATTCGATTGATTGATTGAAAAACTTGGGGATTTTTGAAAATGATTTGAATGTATGAACTACGCAAGCGTGGCTTTGCGTTTAAATAGGGGAGCGCGATCCGCGTGAGGTAGAACGGTGAGCTCTGATTGGTCAGTAAGTGCTGGTGGGGATTGAGGATTTTAGTCGTGGGAAAATCTGTGCGTCCACGTGGAGTTGTGAGAGACGTTGATTGGGGTGGGAAATGGATTGATGCGTTGCCTTCCTTATCCGAAAAGAATGTGGGGGTTTACTTATTTTTTTGGTTGTGTTTTTTTTTCTTAATTATGGCATAGAATTTGCAACATGTTTTATGAAAATGAAATGGGAATTGTTATGGGGATTGAATGTTACGAAATTGTGATTGTAATGTCGGTAGAAATGATCAAAAATGGTTCTGATTTGGGCTTTTTGTGTTCCAATATATTCTACTCCTACTACATATCAACAAATTTTATTTGTTTAGTTTTTAATATTGTCATTTGTCAACTAATGAGTATTTGTAAGCTCGAGTAATTATTATGATAGTAGTATTACTATAATTCAATTTTCATCGGTTCTATAATTGCACGTTAGTTTCTTTTGTGTATTTTTTGACGATATAACTAAAATCATCCATAATAGCGGATTAGGAGGCGCCCTAGCCAACCGGTGTGCGGCTAGGGCGTTCAGTTAGACCGCTATTGCGTTAGGCTAGCTAAAAGAACGAGAAAACAACGCCTTACAGTTAGGGCGTGAGCGAACAATCAACTAGCTGATTTTGTTTGTATTTTTTTTATTTTTTCTAAAATACCCTATTACCATTTTGTTCTATGTTTTTTTTCTCCGATTCATTTCGTTGTTATTGTTATTGACGTTGTTTTTCTCGGGATGGCTAAGGCATTGGCTAGGCTATTGTTACGTTGTTGCTTGGCTAGAACATTGACTAGGCTGTGGGAAGGATATGATGATGTGGCCGTCATCGTTTCAATATCTGTTTTATGACACGACATTATTCTAATTGAGGTATTCATAGTGTAGTCTTCGTTTTATTTACTTATGCAGGGTTCTTTATTTTACCGTGATCATGAAAATCAAATTATGAGTTACCAATTTGCAAATGGTTCAAAAAAGTAGTACTCCTAATTATATGCCTTTTCTTTTATTTTCTTCAGTGTGCGTAAATGAAAGCTTTGAAGAGGATCCTTTATACTACTCCTAATTGGATTCATTAGGAGTTTATCCGAATACCAAACATGCATTATTTATCATTAATTAATTGCTACTTATATATAGTATGAATACATTGCATGTTACCTATTCCTAAATTTCACTCACTTTTGCTATGCTTTTCTTTGTCCATCCAACTAATCTTTGCATATGCATACATAATTTCTTCAAATTCCTACTACCTAATCTTTGCATATTCAACTAACCTTTGTCTTTTATAAAATTTATTCTTTTAATTTCTCACTAAGAGCATCCACAATGCCGGCTAGCCGATTCGCGTCGCTAGCCGATCGGCTAGCCGAACCATTGCAGTCGGCCAGAGAATAGGCGTGGGCTAGCCGATTCAGGGGCGCTGGCCGCCATTGTGGCGTGCCGATCGGCCAGCGATCGGCCAGCGCCTATTTTCGTTTTTTGAAAACCTATATATCGCGATTTTAGTTTCATTTTCATTTGCACCACTTGTTTTAACGAGTTTTCTCTCTCTAACTACGTACAAGAACATCATCGAGCGATGGACAACAACAACGGGTCCAGTCCGGCGACGAGCGGCTCTCATACGCCCACGGTACCCGTGGGATCTGGATGGGGCCGAGATGGGCCCAGGGTTTAACGTCCCTTGGGGGCATTTGATGAGGATGATGGCTGGAGACGCCGGAAGCGAGGGGGGATGCCGGGCGGGGGCGTGGGATCGACGCGGACGGTCGACGCCGGGGTGGGGAGGTATGTCCCGGATGCGGCGAGCAGATGCGGCGATAGATGATGGGGATGATGTGGCGAGGGAGGGATGCAGCACGGTATGCATCCCGAGATGCGGGGGCCACCGGGGGAACACGGTCTATCGTCCCTCTCTTGATTTTTTGACGGCTTCGTCTCACACGTCGACCCCAGTGGAGACGCAGTTCATCGGCGATGACCCCGCCCTTGCTCGGTCTGGCGGTTTGACGGTGGCAGGAAGTTTCCCTTCATTTTCTCGCATCTCATTCAAGGAGACTGCAATCTGGGACAGTTGCTTTGCCATCATATCCATGGCGGCTTTATGTTCAGACTGAGCATCTTGTAACTTGTGCACCACGTCATTGTTGGAGTGTAGGTTACTCTGCATGAACTGCTGTGAATTCACTAGATCGTGGACCATGTCATCCAAACTCCTTTGTGGTCTGGAGTTGAATTGACCAGAATTCGGTCCTTGACCTTGATTCTGACGATAGTTACCTTGATGATTGTTATATTGGTTATTAGACCCTTGATTTCCCTGATGGTTGTTGTACTGGCTACCAGACCCTTGATTCCCTTGATGATTTGGTTGGGAATTCTGGTAGTTCCCTTGGTTATTTCTCTGATGAGGTGGCACATAGGAGCTCCCTGGATTGTTCTGATTCCTATTTCCCCAATTAGTATGGTCCTGATTCCTGTACCCCAGCTGCAATTGTCCCTCTTGACCTTTTCCTGACCAGTTGGACTGCCTCTCCGGAGGGTGTGCATAATTCGTGAGCTGAAGTGGGGGTGGCTGGCCTTGATCATGGTCGGTCCACCTAAAGTTTGGGTGAGTCCTCCATGGAGCATCCCTCTGTCTTCCTTGGTTCCAACTTCCGTCGGGATTCCAACTTCCCATCGAATGTGCTTGAGCTTGGCACTCCCCTTCGCAGGGCTGACTGTAATACGGTTGAAGTTGTCTTTCCTCTTGACCAGGGGGTTTCTCAATTTCCACTGGAGCATGCGGATTGTATTTCTCAATTGCATTTAGCAAGGCTTTTTCCAGTTTATCGATCCTATCTTCCACCTTCTTGTCTTCTTGTTCCATTACTGCATTGGTTGATCCTCTCCTCAATATGCTTCGCGGGTTATCATAGGCCTTCTTCGCCTCGATCAGCCTTCCCAAGGTTTCCCGAGCTTCACTTGCTTTATTCTTGGTAAAATTTCCCCCGCTCGAGGAGTTCATCAAGTCCTTTGATTCAGGGTTTGCACCTTCGTAGAACAGATAGTAAGTCTCCGCTTCTATCATCCTGTGGTTCGGACAAGCATCCAGCAGCCCCTTGAAACGGGACCAATAAGAACTCAGAGACTCATCGTATTCCTGCTTGCACTCCTGAATCTCCTTCTTCAAGGCATTCGTCTTGTTGGACGGAAAAAAGTAATCCAAAAACTCTAGTTTAAAGTCCTTCCACGTGTTGATCGAGTCCGGTGAGAGCCTTAGCAGCCAAGTGTTCGCCTCCCCTTTGAGAGCAAACGGGATTGCCCGAAGACGGTAGTCCTCCTCTGTTGCCTCGTTGGGTCGCTTTTGAATGCTGCATAGTTTACTGAACTCGTTCAAAAATTCATAAGGGCATTCGTTCCTTCGCCCAGAGAAAGTGGGTAAAACTCCGAGTACATTCGTCTTGATATCGATCGCCCTCCGTCGTGGGTTCGAGACTATAGCATGAGCGGGTTCACCGTCGAGATGTGCGGTGAGCGACCCTATTTCCGGATCGGGATCTATCAGATGAGCCATATTCGGGTCCTCCTCCTCCTCGGTCTCGGAATGCTCTGGTTCTGTTGACGACTCCGGGTTCTCCTCTGTCGACGAATTCCACTCTTTTTCACTCTCTGACTCGAACGGGAATGGATCCTCCGTCCTCAATCCTGATCTGGTGGTGATGGTAGATGTAGATTCCTTGACTCGCCACTTGTATTGGCCACTCCTTGACCCAGATGAGCTCGCCCAACTTCCAGAATGAAAGCCTGCGTTCATAAACTGTCAAAGAGAAAGAAAATAACAGAAATTAAAATATTTACACCAAATCCTTAAACGCAATAACAATAAACGCCATCCTTCCCCGGCAACGGCGCCATTTGAAAACGAGGTGGATCTCACGGTGCGCACAGAAGGAATTTAACAGGTTTCCTTGGTCCAGCAAATCCTCTAGATCACGCGGTCTAGGAACTCGTTGGTCGTCGGAAAATCCTGGTCGTCGGACACACAGAGCACTCTTTCAAAAACCCTCAACCACTTTACTAAACCTAGTATAGGGAAGTAGGGATCGATCCCACAGAGATGGATGCGTAATAATCATGTTCAAGGATTTGGACTTGTTTTTGGGGTTGGCTGCTGCCACGCATTTTTCTTGGGTTGAGGAAAATAAACTTAACTTGGGAATTTAAAAACTGCTACGCTAACAGCTAGATCTAGGCGAAACAACAAGCATGCTCAAAAACTACCCGATCTATCACTAGATTTAAGAAACTACTCTAATTACCTAGACCTGGGAAACAAACTGACCGTGGGGACCATGACTGAAAAAGCAGAGTACGGACGAAAAGCTGGCAAAACAACTAACTCTGGTACTAACGAACAGCGACATCATCTTCTTCAACCAAATTGCGTAAAAACTCAGAATAAAAATCACATGAACCAAATCGGAACAGAGCAGACTGAATCTAAACCATTTTAATGAGTAACAATTAAGAACTAAACAGATCTACAGATGCTAGACGAAGTAAAACAGAAAGCAAGCGGAAAACTCAAAATCCATGCACAACTCAACCTCCTCGCTTCGGATCCAACCTCAGACGCTAAATCCACTCCGGATCCAAGCGCCTGACACAAACTCCAACGTTTCACAACTTCAGATTTAAACAACAACCTCCAATAAATCAACAAACCACAGATCTATCACAAAATTCCCAGATCGAGTACTACCGCAGCAAAAACAGAGATCGACATATAACTTGTCAAAATAAACTCTCAACAGCAGGATCTATGTAAATCAACTTGAACAGATCACAGATAAACGCAAACAAACAGAGTGAATAGATAATCAGTAGCATCGACAACCGAATCGACTCCCAAAAGTGAAGTTCGACCGTAAAAGTGCAAACAAACTGAAATTTAAAGAGATTGTATCTTCGCCCACACGCGGACGGTGTTGCAACTGAAACTTTCTAAAGAAATGAACCCCTTCGTAACCCAAACTACCCCAGATCTCCCATTCCCAAGTGTGTTATGTGTGTGAGCTAAGAGTGAGCGAAAAAAAAGTGATGATTTGTGTGTTGCATGCTCTTCTATTTATAGGCGTTGGAGTGGGGCCCAGCGAGGTATAGATAGACTTTGTTGCCCTCAGCTACTGACTCCCTCCTTCACGCCTTCTTTTTTTCTCCTTAGCTTCTGCTCATTTTACTTCATTCCTTCGCTAGATCGTTTCCTTCAGCACTTCCTTGATCTAGCGATTCTGTCACACACCTGGCTTATAAACCGTGTTAGACCCAGCAAAATGTAACGCTTTTCACCATATAACCGATGCATGAAATTAGCCTTATCAAACTGCTCACACTTAAACCATACTTGTCCTCAAGTATAAAGACAAGAAAGAAAAGAAAAAGAATAAGGCGAATTTCAAGCAAGGTTATCCCCTGACCGACTCCTTGGACTCTAGACAGACTCCTAGACCTAGACACAATTAAAAACTTAAAAAGTTTAAAGAAAAACATACAAACACATAAACACATATGCATGAGCTAGCTTCAACTTTTAGGCAACCGTCCCCACAAGATTAAGGTCAATCCAATAGGTTGCACTCCTCCAAATAGGCCCTTTCCCTTCCTCTACCTAGCCAATCTGTCAGCTTGTCAAGATAGCCCTTTTTCTTACCCAATTGTTGGATTCACTCGATCACTCATTCCTCACCAGGGATGTTAGGATCGATTCTCTCTTAAGTTATTGCCACACCACTGAAGCGTCGGGTTATGAGAGTTCCTCCTTTTCCTGGGTCAGGCTATTATTGTTCCTACCCTTTAGGCAACTTCCCCCTGGACTTCGTCCAGCTTATTCCTCCTTATATATATATTTTTTATTTTCTCCCCCTGTTTTTTTCTTTTTTTTTCTCTGGACTTTGTCCAGCTTATTCCTCCATTTTCTCTTCTGGACTTCGTCCAGCTTATAACACCTTACCCTGGACTTCGTCCAGCTTATACCTTCATAACCCAATTTCCCATTTTTCTCCTTCACAACTCTTCTCCCTAAGCATTCAGTGGTGGCCCTTAAACATGTGTTAGCTCGAAGTTAGTTAAGGCTTATAACTCGCTATTATAGTAGGGCTTCACAACTAAGTAAGCAAGGGCATCCTCCATCGTTCTCACTTCACTCAGATTGACTTGGCTTATTAAAGGAAAAAGCTTCTAAGTTGAAATGCCTCCTACTTTCAATTACTCTCACTAAGGGAATCATGCCGTATTATATTCACTGGCTCATGCGACAAAACTTAGACTTACAGACTCTTAACATGCAGACAAATTAATGCATTGACTCCTCTCCCCCTCCCACTTCACTCAAGCTTGTCCCCAAGCCATCGTCGTGAAGGGGGGAAACAGAGAGATCAATGCAAAACAACAAAACAGGTTATAAAAACAAAAACTTCTCACACTTAGACCAAGCATTGGGCTAAGTGGGAGAAAAGCACAATAAAACAGAAAATACAAACTTCTCACACTTAGACCACGCAGTGGGCTAAGTGGGAGAAGACACAAACAATTATAAAACACACATAGGTAACAGAAATAATAATAAAAAAACTAAAAGCATGAAAATTAAAAGTTACTTGGTCATGGGGTGGTGATTCACTTCTGGGGCTGGCTCCCTCGAGAGCCAGACTGGGGTGGGATTCCGGGTCGGGTCATCCTTACTTTCTTCTTTGCTGGCTGCTCCAGCTCTTCCTCCTCCTGTGCTGATTGTTCGGGTACTGGCTTCCTCACTATAGACTTTGATTTAGATGGGGCTGGAACTTGTTTGGGAACGGGCGGGGAGATCAACCGCTTGAGCGATTGCGTCAAGGAGCCAGCCCGTCGCAACCACTTCAACATTTTCATCGAAAGCTCCACCGCTCTTCCGTCATTCACTCATTTTGTTTGCGCACTTCACCGCCAAATCTGCAATGTTGTGTCCCTCAGGGTCTTCACTTCCTCCCGATTCCCGTTCAATTCCTTTCGATCCCACCAGGTATACATATGACGCGCAGGGTTGCTCGTCATTTGGTGGCATGCCTGAGCCAGCCAATAGCCTAGGTGCACCTTCACACCTTTCGCCATGCACCATGTGAAGTAGAGGTCGGTAGTTGTAAGAGCTGAATTAGCGGTACCCATCAAGTTGTAACTGACAAACGTCTGAGCAAAGCGGAGAATTCGGTCTTCAATGTGAGAGGCTTTGGAGTAGCTGGACTTAAACGTTCCCGCCTTGGGGTGCGTGATCAGTTCCCATGCCGTCTGCACCTTGAAACCGGGCGTGTTCTTCGGCACTCCAATCATCCTTTCATTCCATGTCCCCTCAAACAGGTTCCCTCGGTCCAGCAAATCCACTAGATCACGCGGTCTAGGAACTCGTTGGTCGTAGGAAATCCTGGTCGTCGGACACACAGAGCACTTCTTTCAAAAACCCTCAACCACTTTACTAAACCTAGTATAGGGAAGTAGGGATCGATCCCACAGAGAAGGATGCGTAATAATCATGTTCAAGGATTTGGACTTGTTTTTGGTGTTGGCTGCTGCCACGCATTTTTCTTGGGTTGAGGAAAACAAATTAAACTTGACTTGGGAATCTTAAAACTCCTACGCTAATAGCTAGACTTAGGCGAAATAACAAGAGAACGTTGCAAGAAAATTAACTGCTCAATCACCAGATCTAAGAAAACTACTCTAATTACCTAGACCTAGGAAACAAACTGACTGTGGGGACCATGACTGAAAAAGCAGAGTACGGACGAAAAGCTGGCAGAATAACTAACTCGGGTACTAACTAACAGCGACATCATCTTCTTCAACCAAATTGCGTAAAAAAAACTCATAAGAAAAACAACATGAACGAAATCAGAGCAGAGCAAACTAAATCTAAATCAAATTGATGCATAACAATGAAGAACTGAACGGATCTACAGATGCTAGACGAAGTAAAACAGGAAACAAGCAGAAAACTCAAATCCATCTAACAACTTCCTTTTCTCACTTCGGATCCAACCTCAGACGCTAAATCCACTCCGGATCCAAGCGTCCGACGCAAACTCCTCCCAACAGAAACACTTCATCACTTCAGATTTAAACAACAACCTCCAATCAGTCAATAAACCACAGATCTATCACCAAATTCCCAGATCGAGTACCACAACATCAAAATAAAACAGAGATCGACATAAAACTTGTTAAAATAAACTCTCAGCAGCAAGATCTACGTAAATCAACTCAAAATATCACAACTAAACGCAACCAACAGAAGCGAAAAGATAACAAGTAACATCAACAGCCAAGTCGACTCCCGAAAGTGAAGTTCGACCGCAAAAGTGCAAAACAACTGAAATTAAAAGAGATTGTATCTTCGTCCACACGCGGACGGTGTTGCAACTGAGACCTTCTAAAGAAATGAACCCTTTCGTAACCCGAACTACCCCAGATCTCCCATTCCCAAGTGTGTGTTATGTGTGTGAGCTAAAAGAGAGTGAAAAAAGTGATATATTGTGCGTTGCATGCTCTTCTATTTATAGGCGTTGGAGTGGGGTCCAGCGAGGTATAGATAGACTTTGTTGCCCTCAGCTACTGACTCCCTCCGTCACGCCTTCTTTTCCTTTGAATTCTGCTCACTTCACTTCATTCCTTTGCTAGACCGTTTCCTTCAGCATTTCCTCGATCTAGCGATTTTTTCACACACCTGGCTTAGGAAACGTGTTAGACCCAGCAAATTATAACGCTTTTCACCATATAACCGATGCATGAAATTAGCCTTATCAAACTGCTCACACTTAAACCATACTTGTCCTCAAGTATAAAGACAAGAAAAGAAAAAGAATAAGGCGAATTTCAAGCAAGGTTATCTCCTGACCGACTCCTAGACCTAGACACAATTAAAAACTTAAAAAGTTTAAAAAAAACATACAAACACATAAACACATATACATGAGCTAGCTTCAACTTTTAGGCATCCGTCCCCACAAGATTAAGGTCAATTCAATAGGTTGCACTCCTCCAAATAGGCCCTTTCCCTTCCTTTACCTAGCCAATCTGTCAGCTTGTCAAGATAGCCTTTTACTTACCCGATTGTTGGATTCACTCGATCACTCATTCCTCACCAGGGATGTTAGGATCGATTCTCTCTTAAGTTAATGCTACACCACTGAAGCGTCGGGTTATGAGAGTTCCTCCTTTTCCTGGGTCAGGCTATTATCATTCCTGCCTTCTAGACAACTTCCCTCTGGACTTCGTCCAGCTTATTCCTCCCTTTTTTTTTTCCTTTTATATATATATATATATATATATATATATATTCTCTATTTTTTTTTTTTTTCTCCTCTGGACTTCGTCCAGCTTATTCCTCCATTCCTCCTCTCTTCTGGACTTCGTCCAGCTTATAACACCTTACCCTGGACTTCGTCCAGCTTATACCTTCATAACCCAATTTCCCATTTTTTTTCTCCTTCACAACTCTTCTCCCTAAGCATTCAGTGGTGGCCCTTAATCATGTGTTAGCTCGAAGTTATTTAAGGCTTATAACTCACTATTATAGTAGGGCTTCACAACTAAGTAAGTAAGGCATCCTCCATCGTTCTCACTTCACTCAGATTGACTTGGCTTATTTAAGGAAAAAGCTTCTAAGTTGAAATGCCTCCTATCTTCAATTACTTTCACTAAGGGAATCATGCCGTATTATATTCACTGGCTCATGCGACAAAACTTAGACTTACAGACTCTTAACATGCAGACAAAGTAATGCATTGACTCCTCTCCCCCTCCCACTTCACTCAAGCTTGTCCCCAAGCCATCGTCGTGAAGGGGGGAAACAGAGAGATCAATGCAAAACAACAAAACAGGTTACAAAACAGAACTTCTCACACTTAGACCAAGCATTGGGCTAAGTGGGAGAAAAACACAATAAAACAGAAAACACAAACTTCTCACACTTAGACCAAGCATTGGGCTAAGTGTGAGAAAAACACAAGAAAACAGAAAATACAAACTTCTCACACTTAGACCACGCAGTGGGCTAAGTGGGAGAAGACACAAACAATTATAAAACACACATAGGTAACAGAAATAAATAAATAAATAAAAACTAAAAGAATGAAAATTAAAAGTTACTTGGTCATGGGATGGTGATTCACTTCTGGGGCTGGCTCCCTCGAGAGCCAGACTGGGGTGGGATTCCGGGTCGGGTCATTCTTACTTTCTTCTTTGCTGGCTGCTCCAGCTCTTCCTCCTCCTGTGCTGCTTGTTCGAGTACTGGCTTCCTCACTATAGACTTTGATTTAGATGGGGCTGGAACTTGTTTGGGAACGGCCGGGGAGATCAACTGCTTGAGCGATTGCTGCGGTTGCCTGACGGAGGGACTGCTCTGAATGGGCTGCTTGACTTCACTGCTGGACCCAGGAGTTGCCTTCGACTGGGTCAAGGGGAGCGTCTGCTGCATCCACTTCAACATTTTCATTGAAAGCTCCACCGCTTCCGTCATTCGCTCATTTTGTTTGGCGCACTTCACCGCCAAATCTGCAATGTTGCCCCTCAGGGTCTTCACTTCCTCCCGATTCCCATTCAATTCCTTTCTGATCCCACCAAGTTCCTTTATCATTTCCCTCCTCATTGACTGCATTTCCTTCTTCACATCCTGGACTTCCTTGCGTAGCTCTTCAACCTCTTCACTTGGCATGGCTTCCTCGGCTTCCTCCGGCTCTGCTTTCACCTTATCTCCCAACGAGTAGAAGAGAGTCTTGGTGCCGTGAGTCTGCAGCAACCCCTTGTTGAAAAAATAATCAACACTGAACACTTCTGGGGGTTCGCACATGACTACCAACGGAGCGGCCTTGGCAATTTTCATTTCTATGTTTCGTTGGAGGTAGGCGCCGATGAGGTGGCAGGTATACATATGACGCGCAGGGTTGCTCGTCATTTGGTGGCATGCCTGAGCCAGCCAATATCCTAGGTGCACCTTCACGCCTTTCGCCATGCACCATGTGAAGTAGAGGTCGGTAGTTGTGAGAGCTGAATTAGCGGTACCCATCAAGTTGTAACTGACAAACGTCTGAGCAAAGCGGAGAATTCGGTCTTCAATGTGAGAGGCTTTGGAGTAGCTGGACTTAAACGTTCCCGCCTTGGGGTGCGTGATCAGTTCCCATGCCGTTTGCACCTTGAAACCGGGCGTGTTCTTCGGCACTCCAATCATCCTTTCATTCCATGCCCCCTCTTCATCCTCGGCTTGGGTAAACAACCCCATTCGCAGAGACCATTCCCGGATGCTCATCTCATATTCTTCATTAAAAAGCCTGAACGTTATTGAATCCGCGTCGAGATCAGTGGTGTTTTTTAAACGAAAGGTGGAGAAAAACTCCCTTGCTAGATCCACGGGCACCCTCTCCTGGCTGTGCTGTAATAACCACTCAAATCCTATCGAATGGATACAAGCGCGGAATTCCTTGTCACATGCAATCATTTTAAGCTCCCTCGAGCTGTACTGCTTCCCAGATTTGGCCATCTTCCCAGCGCTACATCTTTCCTTGTACATTGCGATCCTCTTTTGGTCGTCGAACTGCCTCATCTCTTATAACAACTCTTTAGTCAGCCAGATTCCGGACGTCCTGGAATCGGCTCCTCTTCAGCTTCTTCAGAGCCATAGATGGGTTCAGGGATGGGCTCCTCTTGTTCCTCGACAGAGGGTTCCTCGGTTATAGGGGAAAGGGTCTCCTCGACCTCCTTGACGGAGGGAGCTTTCCTAGACCGGGTAGATGAGGTCGCCGCCGCCTTTCCTTTCCTCGCCCTTTCCTTGGCCAAGCGGCGCTCCTCTGCCTCTGCAGCATCAGGAACTAAGTCATCGACTTCATCGAGGAGGCTCCTCCTGGTGCGCCTCCTTTCTGCCCTCTCATCAATCTTAGCTTCATCTTCATCCCGGTCGCCCACCAGGTCCACAATCAATTTCAGCCCTCCTTCGGGCTCCGGTACTCCAGTCGTGAGTAGATCTGCTTCTTCCAATAGCATTTCTGGGGTTTCCCCTTCGGGTTCCACTATCGGGGTCGCCCCCTCAATATAGATGGGGTTCTCCCCCCTGACATCGCTTGGGGTCGCCCCCTCTTCCACGAACTCAGGGGTCGCACCCCTGAAATCATTTGGGGTCTCATCCCCAGTTTCCAAAGGGGTTTCCCCCTCAGCAACATTCTCTAAAATAGGGGTTTCCCCCTCAATCACACTATCCACAATAGGGGTTACCCCCTCCACAACTTCATCTAAAACAGGGGTTTCCCCCTCACAAACTTCCCTACTTTCAAGATTAGGATTCTCAGTTTCTTGCCTTTCTGTCTCCACCATGGTTTCGTCGTTCGTCGGTCCGTCACCCTCCGGCCGTTCGTGTACTGCCTCCTCTTCCTCCGCCTTTTGTGAAGCGGTTTCTGCATGTTGAGATGTAGAATCTTGCGGTCCTTCTTCATGAAGATTCGCCGGTTGTGCAGCCGAGTCTGCCGGAATCGTCAGTGGTGGTACGACCGGCGCAGACGGCATCAGGCTAGCGGCGAACAGGGCATACACTTCTTTTGCTTTCTCGACGCTCCCCAATTTCTGCGTCAATTCCGCCAACAGGGCTGGGTCATACACCGTGCTTTGTGAACTTCCGGTGCGTTGGGTTGAATCCATCGGTGCAGATCTGAAAATGAGAGAAAAACTGGTCGAATTTGGTTAGGGTTTCTATTTTAGAGAGAGACAACGAAAGTAGAGAGAAGGGAGAGTAAATCAGATTTCGTCGATTCGGGATTATTGGAGAGAGAAAGACGACGGTTGCTTTTCTGATGAAAAGATGGTGTGGTTGCAGGCATGATGTAAGCAACCGTACAACTTCCATAAATATCGGCCAGATTTTGAATTTCAAAATATCTTTTTCCCTCCTTGAACTTTGGAGATTTTCATAATATGGCAGATTTGAGTCATTTGAGTCTGCCATGTGCTCCTTTTCCTATTTAGCGTGTTCAAGGAGGGAAAAAAACCGCTGTCCAAAACTTTGGAGATTTTCAAAAAGATATTTTGAGTCATCTTTGAGTCATTTGAATTTCATTGGCAGAACTCAAAGGCATCCCTATTTAGCGTCGGCCAATAAAAACCGCTGTCGAAAACTTTCCTTGCTGTCTTCCTCGGTCCAAAGAGACCTCCACATGCTAAGGTGTGGCAATGAATTAACACATCTCTTTGTTCCCATTCGGGAATGCAGCGTCTAATCACTTGATCTGAGCACATTTTCCACAGGTAAGGGTCGTCCCAAAAGTAATATTTAGCTTCACTTCTAATCTTCATCCTCTGGGCCCGGAAACTTCGTCTGAACTTGGCATCTCTCCCGTGACCAAGTAGTTGGCTAAATCGCAAACCACAGTTCTGCGTTCAGTGTGCGCTTCCCCTTATCCGATTCCCCTAGACCGGTTAGAGCCAAAACTCGGCTTCCCAGATTAAGTGGTCTAGGAAATTTCTCCAAGCAAAAGGTACAAATGCTCCTCGGGGAAGGCATCGGGTATGGCCTCTTCTGTTTCCCCCTGATGTATTCTGCTTCAAGTGATCGGCTACTCTATTCTCCGTCCCTCTTTTGTCTCTTACTTCCCAATCAAACTCCTGCAAGAGTAACACCCAATGGATTAATCTCGGCTTAGACTCTTTCGTAGCCAGCAAGTACTTAATCGCCGCGTGATCCGTGAAGACTATAGCCCTCGACCCAAGGAGGTAGGGTCGGAATTTTTTAAACGAGTATACGACAACCAACATTTCCTTCTCCGTGGTGTCATAATTTTTCTGAGCCTGATTCAGCGTCTTGGAAGCATAGAAGATCACATAGCTTTTTCCATCAATTTTCTGTCCTAGGACAGCTCCCACAACAAAATCACTCGCATCACACATTATCTCGAAAGGATGGTTCCAGTCTGGTGCCCTGATAATTGGTGCTGATACTAACCTGTCCTTAAGCAACTGGAACGCCCTTTCGCATCCTTCGTCAAAGACAAATTCCACATCATTATGTAACAACCGAGTGAGTGGTTGCGCGATTTTTGTGAAATCCTTGATAAACCTCCTATAGAACCCTGCATGACCTAGGAAGCCTCTCACCTCTTTTTGGTTCTTAGGGTATGGTAATTTTGATATCACATCCACCTTTGCTTTGTCTACTTGAATACCTCTCTCAGAAACCACGTGACCCAGGACAATGCCTTCAGTCACCATGAAATGGCATTTCTCGAAATTCAACACTAAATGCTTCTCTTGGCATCTCTGTAACACTAGATCAAGGCTGGCTAAACAAGCATCAAATGAGTTCCCATATACGGTGAAATCTTCCATGAATATCTCAATGCATACTTCCAACAGATCCGAGAAAATGCTCATCATACACCGTTGGAAAGTTCCCGGTGCATTACACAATCCAAACGGCATTCTTCGGTATGCATAGGTACCAAAGGGGCACGTGAATGTGGTTTTCCCTTGGTTCTCTGGATCAACGTAGATTTGGAAATAGCCGCTGTATCCATCAAGGAAACAAAAGTATTGTTTACCAGCCAGTCTTTCCAGCATCTGATGAATGAAAGGTAGGGGAAAATGATCCTTCTTTGTGGCTTCGTTCAACTTCCTGTAGTCGATGCACATCCTCCACCCTGTCACTAGTCTGGTGGGTACCAACTCATTTTTTTCATTCTTAACAACCTGTATTCCAGATATTTTTGGTACCATATGGACAGGACTGACCCACTCGCTATCTGGAATGGAGTAGATGATCCCTAGGGCAAGCAATTTTAACACCTCCTTTAAGACCTCCTCTCGCATGTTTGGATTCAGTTTCCGTTGTGCATCTCGATGAGCCTTCGCACCTTCTTCTAAACGAATGTGGTGCATACAAAGATCCGGACTTATTCCTACCAAATCCGAGAGAGTCCATCCGATTGCTTTCTTGTTTCTTTTGATGACTTCCAATAACTCCTTCTCTTGCTCCTCGATCAGGTTGCTGTTGACTATTACCGGAGATGTCTCATTTTCCTCCAAGTAAGCGTACTTGAGGCCTGGTGGAAGCGTCTTCAGTTCCTTCTTTGCTCCGTTCGTCTCCTGGGGCAGGGGATTTTTGTTCGCAATTTCTGGTAACGCCTCCTTCCCAGACCCAGGAGATTTTTCCAGACTAGCCACGTGAGCCGATCCCTTAGATTTGGCTGACTCGGGACTTCTGCAGAATTCCATAATGGCCTCCGTGAGTTCCCCATCTGTCAATTCTGTCTGTGTTCATTGCTGCACACCATCCTACAACTTCTCTGTCAATCGAATGACTCAACTCCGAGTTGTCGATTTGTTCCTGCATCAATTCCGTCTCAAGATACTCTTGGACCAAGGGGTTAATAACATCAATAGCATATAGATTCTCAACATCTAAAGGCATTTTCATCCCCTCATCTATGCTAAAAGTATACTTCTCCCCGTTATAATCCAAGCAAATTGTTCCATCAAAGACATCGATAATGGTCTTAGCGGTACGCAAAAATGGTCTCCCTAAAAGTACACCACTGGACTCAGCAAACTCATTATCATTCATCTTGATCACATAAAAATCAGCAGGATATAGAAAATCATGCACTTTGACTATAACATTTTCCAACACTCCTTCAGGGCAGATGCAAGTTCTATCTGCTAACTGGATCACTACCTTGGTAGCAACCATCCTCACTCCAGTCAATTTCTTATAGATCGAAAGCGGTAAAACATTTATTGATGCCCCTAGATCACACATAACAATGCTCGACCTTGATGTCCCCTAGAGAGATGGGTAATGTAAACATACCTAGGTCGGTGCATTTTGAGGGCATCTTTCTCTTTTGTATCACAGCAGACACATTCTCCCCGATCACAATCTTCCCATTTGGCTTGGTCTTTCCTGCAATGAACTCCTTGATGAACTTGCTGAAAGCAGGCATTTTTAGGGCTTGCAAGAATGGCAGGTTGATTTCCAACTTGCTAAAAATCTCCATGAGATCCTCTGTATCATCCTTTTTCTTCTTCGCTTCCCCGCGGTATGGAAATGGCTTTGGTCGCTTTACTGCATTGGTGGAAGTCCCAACCTGGGTTCCATCAACTCCCCTGTTTCCTTCCTTACTCACTTCTTCAGGTTCGGGGTCTAGGAAGAATGGGTCCCTTGGTCGAGGTAGGGATCCCCCTAACTCTCCCTTCTGGAGGTCTTCCTGAACAAGGATTTCCCTGGGTCTAGCGCTTTCCTCTTGATGCAGCTGACTCTGTTTTCCTTCACTAGCCTGCATAGGCACTTCCTCATCAATTTCCAACGTCGGCCCTTCATAACCCCACCCAGATCTCAAGGTGATTTGACTAATGTTTGCTCGGTCTGGCGGTTTGACGGTGGCAGGAAGTTTTCCTTCATTTCCTCGCATCTCATTCAAGGAGACTGCAATCTGGGACAGTTGCTTTGCCATCATATCCATGGCGGCTTTATGTTCAGACTGAGCATCTTGTAACTTGTGCACCACGTCATTGTTGGAGTGTAGGTTACTCTGCATGAACTGCTGTGAATTCACTAGATCGTGGACCATGTCATCCAAACTCCTCTGTGGTCTGGAGTTGAATTGACCAGAATTCGGTCCTTGACCTTGATTCTGACGATAGTTACCTTGATGATTGTTATATTGGTTATTAGACCCTTGATTTCCCTGATGGTTGTTGTACTGGCTACCAGACCCTTGATTCCCTTGATGATTTGGTTGGGAATTCTAGTAGTTCCCTTGGTTATTTCTCTGATGAGGTGGCACATAGGAGCTCCCTGGATTGTTCTGATTCCTATTTCCCCAATTAGTATTGTCCTGATTCCTGTACCCCAGCTGCAATTGTCCCTCTTAACCTTTTCCTGACCAGTTGGACTGCCTCTCCCGGAGGATGTGCGTAAGTCGTGAGCTGAAGTGGGGGTGGCTGGCCTTGATCATGGTCGGTCTACCTAAAGTTTGGGTGAGTCCTCCATGGAGCATCCCTCTGTCTTCCTTGGTTCCAACTTCCGTCGGATTCCAACTTCCCATCGAATGTGCTTGAGCTTGACACTCCCCTTCGCAGGGCTGACTGTAATACGGTTGAAGTTGTCTTTCCTCTTGACCAGGGGGTTTCTCAATTTCCACTGGAGCATGCGGATTGTATTTCTCAATTGCATTTAGCAAGGCTTTTTCCAGTTTATCGATCCTATCTTCCATCTTCTTGTCTTCTTGTTCCATTACCGCATTGGTTGATCCTCTCCTCAATATGCTTCGCATGGGTTATCATAGGCCTTCTTCACCTCGATCAGCCTTCCCAAGGTTTCCCGAGCTTCACTTGCTTTATTCTTGGTAAAATTTCCC